>NW_024609149.1:0-12500 GCF_018296145.1 Oncorhynchus tshawytscha
CACACAGAGAAAACTAAACTAAACACACACACACACAGAGAAAACTAAACACACACACACACACACAGAGAAAACTAAACACACACACACACTCAGAAAATGAAACACACACACACGTATTTAGTAAACTAAACACACAAACACACACATTCAGTGAACTAAACACACAAATACACACATTCAGTAAACTAAAGACACACACACACATTTAGAAAACGATGGGGGCATAGCCATGGTCGCCAAAATAATGCCCTGCCCAGAATTTTCATACAATTTACTCAGGAACTCCACCCGCGTAGAAGAACCTGCTTTCTATATACACTGAACAAAAATATAAACGCAACATGCAACAAATGTCAAAGATTTGACTGAGTTACAGTTCATATAAGGAAATCAGTCATTTGAAATACATTCATTAGGTCCTAATCGACAGGACCAGTCAACAGTTTGGACACATCTACTCATTCAAGGGTTTTTCTTCATTTGTATTATTTTCTACATTGTAGAATAATAGTGAAGACATCAACACTATGAAATAACACATATGGAATCATGTAGTAACCACCCTTTGCTTTGATGACAGCTTTACACACTCTTGGCATTCCCTCAACCAGCTTCTCCTGGAATGCTTTTCCAACAGTCTTTAAGGAGTTCCCACATATGCTGAGCACTTGTTGGCTGCATTTTTCCTTCACTCCGTGGTCTAACTCATCCCAAACCATCTCAATTAGGTTGAAGTCGGGTGATTATGGAGGCCAGGTCATCTGATGCAGCACTCCATCACTCTCCTTCTTGGTCAAATAGCCCTTACAGAGCCTGGAGGTGTGTTTTAGGTCAGTGTCCTGTTGAAGAACAAATGCCTGAGCCTTTTTCGGCCATCGCTCATCCATATATTTATATGTACATATTCTTATTCATTCCTTTACACTTGTGTGTATAAGGTAGTTGTTGTGGAATTGTTAGTTAGATTACTCGTTGGTTATTACTGCATGGTCGGAACTAGAAGCACAAGCATTTCGCTACACTCGCATTAACATCTGCTAACCACGTGTATGTGACCAATAAAATAGGATTTGATGAAAACAGCTATTAGCGTCTGTATTAAAAGTAGCAATCAATTCATGTTAGCGTTGTGCTTGTGCAACTATACAGTATTTGTATGTCTCACATTTAACCTGCAGCTCACCTGCATTCAGCAACAATCTCCTTCAAACAAGCAGAGCTGATTTAAAGGGGATTGAATTCATCCCTTTAAGAGGGAAAAGGAGGCTTAAATTCTACCACGTTTTAATTGATGGAAACAGGGGGCTGATGAGGCCTATTCAAACGCTAAGCCCCACTGGGGTATCCTTACCCAGGCATCAATGGGGCGACTAAATAAATCAACACCGTCTAGTTTATAAATCAGTCCAGCTAAAGGAAGTTAACTCTCCACTCAGACCAGGGGCCCATAGCCTCGGGTGCTCATTACAGTTTACTAGTCTTCAACTAGTCTGGATTTGGAGACAGCTGTAGACGAAGTCACCTCAGATGTATTCATATCAGATTGCGAATGCTTGAACATACAGACTATATTTATAGATTATATTCTCTGGGGGAAATAAAGAGACTTATCGTATTATACTGCTTTGAATTCACTTCCAGTCTTTTGTTCCTCAATCTGACTGCATGAACAGAACAACTGCCTTGTTCAACACGGCGCTGACAGTTGAAAAGGTCACAGATAATGGCTCCTCCCATCTAGATGGCCTGGTTCCACAGATAATGGCTCCTCCCATCTAGATGGCCTGGTTCCACAGATAATGACTCCTCCCATCTAGATGGCCTGGTTCCACAGATAATGGCTCCTCCCATCTAGATGGCCTGGTTCCACAGATAATGACTCCTCCCATCTAGATGGCCTGGTTCCACACAGATAGATGGCCTGTTCCACTGGCTCCTCCCATCTAGATGGCCTGGTTCTAGATGGCCTGGTTCCCACAGATAATGCTCCTCCCATCTAGATGGCCTGGTTCCACAGATAATGGCTCCTCCCATCTAGATGGCCTGGTTCCACAGATAATGGCTCCTCCCATCTAGATGGCCTGGTTCCACAGATAATGGCTCCTCCCATCTAGATGGCCTGGTTCCCACAGATAATGGCTCCTCCCATCTAGATGGCCTGGTTCCACAGATAATGGCTCCTCCCATCTAGATGGCCTGGTTCCACAGATAATGGCTCCTCCCATCTAGATGGCCTTGTTCCACAGATAATGGCTCCTCCATCATCTGGTTCCACAGATAATGGCTCCTCCCATCTAGATGGCCTGGTTCCACAGATAATGGCTCCTCCCATCTAGATGGCCTGGTTCCACAGATAATGGCTCCTCCCATCTAGATGGCCTGGTTCCACAGATAATGGCTCCTCCCATCTAGATGGCCTGGTTCCACAGATAATGGCTCCTCCCATCTAGATGGCCTGGTTCCACAGATAATGGCTCCTCCCATCTAGATGGCCTGTTCCACAGATAATGGCTCCTCCCATCTAGATGGCCTGGTTCCACAGATAATGGCTCCCTCCCATCTAGATGGCCTGGTTCCACAGATAATGGCTCCTCCCATCTAGATGGCCTGGTTCCACAGATAATGGCTCCTCCCATCTAGATGGGCCTGGCTCCTCCCATCTAGATAATGGCTCCTCCCATCTAGATGGCCTGGTTCCACAGATAATGGCTCCTCCCATCTAGATGGCCTGTTTCCAGACATTCCCTTAGATGGCCTTGATAATGGCTCCTATATAACCATGTTATTGTTTTTATTGTGTTTCTATTTCCATTTTAATTGAGCAAATATTTGTCTTACTTTTTAACTCTGCATTGTTGGCAAGGGCTCATCAGTAAGCATATTATTGTAAAGTCTACTGTACTACTGTAAAGTCTACTGTACTACTGTAAAGTCTACTGTATTACTGGAAAGTCTACTGTACTACTGTAAAGTCTACTGTATTACTGTAAAGTCTACTGTATTACTGTAAAGTCTACTGTACTGTAAAGTCTACTGTACTACTGTAAAGTCTACTGTATTACTGGAAAGTCTACTGTACTACTCGGCAAGTAAAGTAAAGTCTACTGACACTAAAATACCCACTACTGAACACTAAAAATACCCACTAATCCCTGTAATCACCAGAGATGAACACTAAAATACCCACTAATCCCAGAGATGAACACTAAAGTCTAGAGAGATGAACACTAAAATACCCACTAATCACTAGAGAGAAGAACACTAAAATACCCACTAATCACTAGAGATGAACACTAAAATACATCATAATCCCTAGAGATGAACACTAAAATACCCACTAATCCCTAGAGATGAACACTAAAATACCCACTAATCCCTAGAGATGAACACTAAAATATCCACTAATCACTAGAGAGAGAACACTAAAATACCCACTAATCCCTAGAGATGAACACTCACTAAGAATCACTAGAGATGAACACTAAAATAAATACTAATCACTAGAGAGATGAACACTAAAATCTAACTAGAGATGAACACTAAAAATATCCACTAACCACTAGAGAGAGAAGAACAGACCAGAGATGCACTAAAATTAATCCTAGAGATGAGCACTTTAGAGATGAACACTAAAATACCCACTAATCACTAGAGATGAACACTAAAAAACTAATCCACTAATCACTAGAGAGAGAAGAACACTAAAATACCCACTAATCACTAGAGATGAACACTAAAATACCCACTAATCACTAGAGATGAGCACTAAAATATCCACTAATCACATCCCTAGAGATGAACACTAAAATACCCACTAATCCCTAGAGATGAACACTAAAATATCCACTAATCACTAGAGATGAGAGAGAGATGAACACTAAAATACCCTAAAATACCCACTAATCACTAGAGATGAACACTAAAATATCCACTAATCCCTAGAGATGAGCACTAAAATATCCACTAATCACTAGAGATGAACACTAAAATACCCACTAATCACTAGAGAGATGAACACTAAAATATCCACTAATCCCTAGAGATGAACACTAAAAATACCCACTAATCCCTAGAGATGAACACTAAAATACCCACTAATCCCTAGAGATGAGCACTAAAATACTAGAGATGAACACTAAAATACCCACTAACTAGAGATGAACACTAAAATACCCACTAATCCCTAGAGAGAAGAGGGATGCCTGTATCAAATGTAAAAAATCTCTCACTATGAAACACAGCCCTGTCTCTCATTCAGTACTTCCTGTTTATGCGCGTCTTCCGTGAGAACAAAGACTGCGGTAAGAGAACAAGATAACCCACTCATCCCACAAGCTCAAAGGGAAACACACATGTGAATACCTGGCTGCATACCATTACAGGATGATGGTTGATCATTTTTAATCCCTTTTTTTTTAAATGTAAATATAGCATCTTATCTGCAATACAAAAAAAATCTATAATATCGTTACAATGCAGTAATAACTAACGTCAGAGTCCATAAGCTTTTCATTAGGAAGCTGATACAAACAGCTTAATTATTATTTATTTTTTAAAGCAGACTGACAACAGGGGTTATAGTGGAGGTGTGGTAGAGAAACTATTCCTCTCCTCTCGCTCCATCTCCACAGCCCTGGAACAGATCGGCGCTCATACATTTTTTAAAAACAGGCCTTTCACGAGAGAGCTTTTGAACAGCCAGGCTTGTTAGGAAGAGAGGAGAGAGAGGAGGAGGCACCTAGAAGACATCTCCTACTACCTCGGCGTTGCTGTGGGAAACAGGAGGCCAGAACAGATCGATACCTCAGAGGAAAGGAAGGAAGCAGCGTCGTAAATGTTTTTGTTTACGTTGCTTTGTTTAGCTGTGGATGCTTCCTGTGTTCATCTACAGCAGCGTCTCTGTCAGGCCAGTGTGTTGGAATGGGGATTGGGTCCGTATTTAGGGACACATTTGAGTTGTTTTGAGGTGATCAAGTAATTTTTTCCTTCCATTGCCTTCGCTGCTGCATCCAGCCAGTGATAAACGAGTTCCCTGTTCCAACAGCATGCTGTCTATGAGGCGATAGCACCCCTATGAGGCAAACCAAACAACATGCTGTCTATGAGGCGATAGCACCCCCCAAACCACAACAACATGCTGTCTATGAGGCGATAGCACCCCCAAACCACAACAACATGCTGTCTATGAGGCGATAGCACCCCAAACCACAACAACATGCTGTCTATGAGGCACCCCCCAAACCACAACAACATGCTGTCTATGAGGCGATAGCACCCCCAAACCACAACAACATGCTGTCTATGAGGCGATAGCACCCCCAAACCACAACAACATGCTGTCTATGAGGCGATAGCACCCCCAAAACCAAAGGCGATAGCACCCCCAAACCACAACAACATGCTGTCTATGAGGCGATAGCACCCCCCCAAACCACAACAACATGCTGTCTATGAGGCGATAGCACCCCCAAACCAAAAGCAACATGCTGTCTATGAGGCGATAGCCCCCCAAACCCCCCAAACCACAACAACATGCTGTCTATGAGGCGATAGCACCCCCAAACCACAGCAACATGCTGTCTATGAGGCGATAGCACCCCCAAACCACAAGCAACATGCTGTCTATGAAAACCAAACCACAACAACATGCTGTCTATGAGGCTATAGCCCCAAAACAACCCCAAACCACAACAACATGCTGTCTATGAGGCTATAGCACCCCCAAACCACAACAACATGCTGTCTATGAGGCTATAGCACCCCCCAAAAACCACAACAACATGCTGTCTATGAGGCGATAGCACCCCCCAAACCACAACAACATGCTGTCTATGAGGCTATAGCACCCCCAAACAACCTATGAGGCTATAGCACCCAAACCAAAAACAACATGCTGTCTATGAGGCTATAGCACCCCCCCAAACCAAAACAACATGCCTATGAGGCCCCAAACCACAACAACATGCTGTCTATGCACCCCCCCCAAACCACAACAACATGCTGTCTATGAGACTATAGCACCCCCCCAAACCCCTATAGCACCCCCCAAACCAAACAACATGCTGTCTATGAGGCTATAGCTATAGCACCCCCCAAACCACAACAACATGCTGTCCTATAGCACCAAACCCCAAACCAAAACAACATGCTGTCTATGAGGCTATAGCACCCCCCAAACCAAAACAACCCTATGAGGCTATAGCCCCCCAAACCACAACAACATGCTGTATATGAGCACCCCCAAAAACCCAACCATGCTGTATATGAGACTATAGCACCCCCCAAACCACAACAACATGCTGTCTATGAGGCTATAGCACCCCCCAAAACCAAAACAACATGCTGTCTATGAGGCTATAGCCCCCCAAACCAAAACAACATGCTGTCTATGAGGCTATAGCCCCCCCAAACCACAACAACATGCTGTCTATGAGGCTATAGCCCCCCCCAAACCAAAACAACATGTCTATGAGACTATAGCACCCCCAAACCCCAAACCCTATGAGGCTATACATGCTGTCTATGAGGCTATAGCCCCCCCAAACCAAAACAACATGCTGTCTATGAGGCTATAGCATCCCCCAAACCCCCCAAACCAAAACAACATGCTGTCTATGAGGCTATAGCAACCCCCAAACCAAACCAAAACAAACATGCTGTATATGAGACTATAGCCCCCCAAACCACAACAACATGCCCAAACCAAAAAACAACATGCTGTCTATGAGGCTATAGCACCCCCCAAACCAAAACAACATGCTGTCTATGAGGCTATAGCATCCCCCCCAAACCAAAAAACAACATGCTGTCTATGAGGCTATAGCACCCCCCCCAAACCAAAACAACATGCTGTCTATGAGGCTATAGCAAACCCCCCAAACCAAAACAGCATGCTGTCTATGAGGCTATAGCACCCCCAAACCAAATCAACATGCTGTCTATGAGGCTATAGCACCCCCAAACCAAAACAACATGCTGTCTATGAGGCTATAGCATCCCCCAAACCAAAACAACATGCTGTCTATGAGGCTATAGCACCCCCCCAAACCAAACAACATGCTGTCTATGAGGCTATAGCACCCCCAAACCAAAACAACATGCTGTCAAACCAAACCAAAACAACATGCTGTCTATGAGGCTATAGCACCCCCAAACCAAAACAACATGCTGTCTATGAGGCTATAGCCCCCTTTTCTGCTCTTTTGCACACCAGTATCTCTACCTGTACATGACCATCTGATCATTTATCACTCCAGTGTTAATCTGCAAAATTGTAATTATTCGCCTACCTCCTCATGCCTTTTGCACACAATGTATATAGACTCTCTTTTTTCTACTGTGTTATTGACTTGTTAATTGTTTACTCCATGTGTAACTCTGTGTTGTCTGTTCACACTGCTATGCTTTATCTTGGCCATCGCAGTTGCGACCCCCAGAGCTGAACCAATGGGATGATAATACAACTGTATATAGTCAGACAGGTTTGGTATGTTAGTGAATTCTTGGTTTGTCTTGTTAGTTCTCTTCCTGTTCTCCACAAGGCAGGTTTGGTATGTTAGTGAAGAATTGGTTTGTCTTGTTAGTTCTCTTCCTGTTCTCCACAAGGCAGGTTTGGTATGTTAGTGAAGAATTGGTTTGTCTTGTTAGTTCTCTTCCTGTTCTCCACAAGGCAGGTTTGGTATGTTAGTGAAGAATTGGTTTGTCTTGTTAGTTCTCTTCCTGTTCTCCACAAGGCAGGTTTGGTATGTTAGTGAAGTCTTGGTTTGTCTTCTTAGTTCTCTTCCTGTTCTCCACAAGGCAGGTTTGGTATGTTAGTGAAGTCTTGGTTTGTCTCGTTGTTAGCTCTCAGAGTATTAGCAGTCACGGCGGAGACAGATGGCTGGAGGAATCCCTTCAACTCTACAAGGCTGATTTACTAATGAGAGAGAGAGAGAGAGAGAGGAGAACACTGCCTCTGAAACATGTAACAGGGAGAGGAGATGTCATGGACGTACCCCACTGAATATCATGGGCTTGTGCATTATTAAATATCCTGGACGTGTGCGTTTGGAAGTACTGAATGGAGCTAAGGCTTGAACAATAAGTCACTGCAGATGAGAGGATCTCTACCCAGTAGGTAGTTAGGTTCAACATCAGGTCATGACCTTGTATACAATGAATACATCCACCTACGTATGACACATGGAAAACAACACACCCTGTGGGGGGTTATGATACACATCCTGTGGGGGTTATGATACCTCCCACACGGACTACAAGGTAAAGTACAAAGGAGAGGAATGGTAAACGATGTCCCCTTGCGGTTGAACATCCCACGTCAAAACAGAGAAGAGAAAAAGAGGGGGTTGACAGTACGGTTGACCTGTGACCTTTCTTCTGATTTGACGTGGACACAAGAGACAGTTTCCCTGTGATCGTAACGCCGAGGTGGTTCAGCTAAATGACTAGAGAGATGTGGGTCTTCAGTCAAACACGAACATTATCACATTTCCTGTTATACAGATTGTGTTTTTTAAAGGACACTTTGTCAGACCAGACAAAACATTTGATGAATGAGAAGGAACAGGGCGTTTCCATTGAAAAGGAGCCATGAGCACCAACATGTGAAGTTTATAGAAACATGTCAAATTGGTGTGTAAAAGGAGCCATGAGCACCAACATGTGAAGTTTATAGGAACATATCAAATTGGTGTGTAAAAGGACCCATGAGCACCAACATGTGAAGTTTATAGGAACATGTCAAATTGGGTGGAAAAGGACCCATGAGCACCAACATGTGAAGTTTATAGGAACATGTCAAATTGGTGTGTAAAAGGAGCCATGAGCACCAACATGTGAAGTTTATCGGAACATATCAGATCCAGGTGGAAAAGGACCCATGAGCACCAACATGTGAAGTTTATAGGAACATGTCAAATTGGTGTGTAAAAGGAGCCATGAGCACCAACATGTGAAGTTTATAGAAACATGTCAAATTGGGTGGAAAAGGACCTATGAGCACCAACATGTGAAGTTTATAGGAACATATCAAATTGGGTGGAAAAGGACCCATGAGCACCAACATGTGAAGTTTATAGGAACATATCAAATTGGTGTGTAAAAGGACCCATGAGCACCAGTGAACATCATTTTTTTTTTGTCACTTCCATTTTTAGAGAGGAGATATTCATTTTCAGCCTTCATCTCTAAATTGGTCTCAATTTATTGCTTTTCCAAAGCTCATTTTTCACCAGCTTGCAGAATCAGGCCATGGCAGGATGTGTGTGTGTATGTCTGCCCGTAGATCTGGGAGTCTCTCTCTTTCTCCCTCTTCTCTCTCTTTGTCTCTCTCTCTGTCTCCCCTTCTCTCTCTCTCTCTCTCTCTCTTTGTCTCTCTTCTGTCTCCCCTTCTCTCTCTCTCTCTCTCTCTCTCTCTTTGTCTCTCTCGCCTGTCTCTCTTGAGAGCCATGTCTCTCTCTCTCTCTCTCTCTCTCTCTCTCTCTCTCTCTCTCTCTCATCTCTCTCTCTTTCCTTAAGTTTGGGTCAGTCACAGTGGTCAGGTATTCTGCCGCTGTGTACTCTCTGTTTAGGGCCAAATAACATTCCATTTTGCTCAGTTTTTTTGTTAATTCTTACCAATGTCTCAAGTAATTATCTTTTTGTTTTCTCATGATTTGGTTGGGTCTAATTGTGCTGCTGTCCTGGGGCTCCGTGGGGTGTGTTTGTGAACAGAGCCCCAGGACCAGCTTTCTTAGGGGACTCTTCTCCAGGTTCATCTCTCTGTAGGTGATGGCTTTGTTATGGGAGGTTTGCTTCCTTTTAGGTGGTTGTAGAATTTAACTGCTGTTTTCTGGATTTTGATAAATACCTGGGATCGGTCTAACTCTGCTCTGCATTATGTTGGTGTTTTTCGTTATATACGCAGGATATTTGTGCAGAATTCTGCATGCAGAGTCTCAATTTGGTGTTTGTCCCATTTTGTGAATTCTTGGTTGGTGAGCTGGACCCCAGACCTCACAAGCATAAAGGGCAATGTGTTCTATAACTCATTAAAGTATTTTTTTAGCCATCCTAATCCTAATAATTTCCTAATTGGTATGTCAAATGTTATGTTCCTTATGATGCCATAGAATGCCCTTCTTCCCTTGTCACTTAGACTGCTTTGTGGAAGTTACCGCTGATGTTTAGGCCAAGGTATGTATAGTTTTTTAGTTTTATAGTTTTTGGTAGAGATGGAATTTGTGTTTGTGGTCCTGGCGACTGGACCTTTTTTTTTGTTGTTGTCTTACTGAGATTTACTGTCAGGGCCCAGGTCTGACAGAATCTGTGCAAAAGATCTAGGTGCTGCTGTAGGCCCTCCTTGGTTGGGGACAGAAGCACCAGATCATCAGCAAACAGCAGACATTTGACTTTAGATTCTAGTAGGGTGAGGCCGGGTGCTGCAGACTATTCTAGTGCCAATTCATCATATATATATATGTTAAAGAGGGTGGGGGCTTAAGCTGCATCCCTGTCTAACCCCACGGTCCTGTGGAAAGAAATGTGTGTGTTTTTTGCCAATTTTAACCGCACACTTGTTGTTTGTGTTCATGGATTTTATAATGTCATATGTTTTACCCCCAACGCCACTTTCCATCCATTTGTATAGCAGACCCTCATGCCAAATTGAGTTGAAGGCTTTTTTGAAATCAACAAAGCATGAGAAGACTTTGCCTTTGGTTTGTTTGGTTGTCAATTAGGCTGTGCAGGGTGAATACGTGGTCTGTCGTACGGTAATTTGGTAAAAAGCCAATTTGACATTTGCTCAATACATTGTTTTCACTCAGGAAATGTAGGAGTCTGTTGTTAATGATAATGCAGAGGATTTTCCCAAGGTTGCTGTTGAAGCTTTTCCCACGGTAGTTATTGGGGTCAAATTTGTCTCCACTTTTGTGGATTGAGGTGATCAGGTTCCAAATATTGGGGAAGATAACAGGGTGACGTTAAAGAGGGCGACGTTAAAGAGTTTAAGTATAACCAACTGGAATTTGTGGTCTGTATATTTTATCATTTCATTTCAACACCACAAGCCTTTTAGGGTTGGAGGGTTTGTATTTTGTGCTGTAGTTCATTCCATGTAATTGGATATTCCAATCTTTAAAAGTTTATTTATTTAGTTTGTATTTTATCATGCATATGTTTTTGCTGTTTGCTCTTTGCTTTTGAGCCAAAACGATTGGAGAAGTGGCTTATCCATACATCTCCGTTTTTGGATAGATAACTTTGTGTAGATAGATAATAGATAATAGATCATTTTCCCAGAAGTGGTTAGAGTCTATGGGATTTTTCTGTATTGTTTTAGTGATTCACCATAGTGAAGGTGAAGACTCAGGTTTTCTGGGTCTCTATGTTATTGGTTGGATATGTTTCTCAATTTCTTTGTTAGGTTTTTGCATTCTTCATCAAACCATTTGTCATTGTTGTCAATTTTCTTAGGTTGTCTACTTGAAATGTTTAGGTTTGATAGGGAAGCTGAAAGGTCAAATATACTGTTTAGGTTTTCTACTGCCAAGTTTACACCTTCACTATTACAGTGAAACATTTTGTCCAGGAAGTTGTCTAGAAGGGATTGAATTTGTTGTTGTCTATTTGTTTTTTGGAGGTTTCTACTTTCCTTCCATCTACAGCTTTTGGCTTTCCTTTGGCTTTCATGACTCTAGATTGAGTTCAAGTAGACTGTGGTTTTGTTATGATCTGATAGGGGTGTCAATGGGCTGATTATATAGCCCCCAGCCCTGCCCAATATGCCTTAAATAGCCCTTTAGTCCCACCCCCACACATGCAGTGACCTCTCCTGGCTTAACTGGTGCCTCTAGAGACCAAACCTCTCTCATCGTCACTCAACGCCTAGGTTTACCTCCACTGTACTCACATCCTACCATACCATTGACTGTACATTATGCCCTGAATCTATTCCACCACACCCAGAAATATTATCTTTTAATTCTCTGTCTCCAACGCACTAGACGACCAGTTCTTATAGCCTTTAGCCGTAACCTTATCCTACTCCTCCTCTGTTCCTCTGGTGATGTAGAGGTGAATCCAGGTCCTGCAGTGCCTAGCTCTACTCCCATTCCCCAGGCGCTCTCATTTGTTGACTTCTGTAACCGTAAAAGCCTTGGTTTCATGCATGTTAACATTAGAAGCCTCCACCGTAAGTGTGTTTTATTCACTGCTTTAGCACACTCCTCCAACCTGATGTCCTAGCCGTGTCTGAATCCTGGCTTAGGAAAATTTCCTTCCCCAACTATAACATTTTCCAACAAGATAGAACTACCAAAAGGGGCGGAATTGCAATCTACTGCAGAGACAGCCTGCAGAGTTCTGTCATGATATCCAGGTCTGTGCCCAACTAATTCAAGCTTCTACTTTTAAAAATCCACCTGTCCAGAAACAAGTCTCTCACTGTTGCCGCTTGTTATAGACCCCCTCTCAGCCCCCAGCTGTGCCCTGGACACCGTATGTGAATTGATTGCCCC
>NW_024609149.1:17500-50000 GCF_018296145.1 Oncorhynchus tshawytscha
AGACGGGAGGAATGGAGGGAGGAATAAAGGGAGGCTGGTTATTAAGTACTGGGGGGGGGTATAGTTTAATCACTCACAGGGGGGGCTTCGCAGGGAGTAAATGCTATGGCTTAAGTAATATAATATGTTTACAAGTGAGCACCTATCTATAGGCCTAACTTGAAAATTGATACTACTGGGAATTTCTACTGAATCAGCCCCCTGTGATATAACACCAGTAAAGTAGCAAACATACAGGCAATAATATACCTGACTGTTCCCTTAACGAGGTATTCTCTACCACGATACACAATAATATACCTGACTGTTCCCTTAACGAGGTGTTCTCTACATCGATACACAATAATATACCTGACTGTTCCCTTAACGAGGTGTTCTCTACCACGATACACAATAATATACCTGACTGTTCCCTTAACGAGGTGTTCTCTACCACGATACACAATAATATACCTGACTGTTCCCTTAACGAGGTGTTCTCTACCACGATACACAATAATATACCTGACTGTTCCCTTAACGAGGTGTTCTCTACCACGATACACAATAATATACCTGACTGTTCCCTTAACGAGGTATTCTCTACCACGATACACAATAATATACCTGACTGTTCCCTTAACGAGGTATTCTCTACCACGATACACAATAATATACCTGACTGTTCCCTTAACGAGGTGTTCTCTACCACGATACACAATAATATACCTGACTGTTCCCTTAACGAGGTGTTCTCTATCATACCTGACTGTTCCCTTAACGAGGTGTTCTCTACCATGATACACAATAATATACCTGACTGTTCCCTTAACGAGGTGTTCTCTACCACGATACACAATAACATACCTGACTGTACCCTTAACGAGGTGTTCTCTACCATGATACACAATAATATACCTGACTGTTCCCTTAACGAGGTGTTCTCTACCACGATACACAATAATATACCTGACTGTTCCCTTAACGAGGTGTTCTCTACCACGATACACAATAATATACCTGACTGTTCCCTTAACGAGGTGTTCTCTACCACGATACACAATAATATACCTGACTGTACCCTTAACGAGGTATTCTCTACCATGATACACAATAATATACCTGACTGTTCCCTTAACGAGGTGTTCTCTACCACGATACACAATAATATACCTGACTGTTCCCTTAACGAGGTGTTCTCTATCATACCTGACTGTTCCCTTAACGAGGTGTTCTCTACCATGATACACAATAATATACCTGACTGTTCCCTTAACGAGGTATTCTCTACCACGATACACAATGATATACCTGACTGTTCCCTTAACGAGGTGTTCTCTACCATGATACACAATAATATACCTGACTGTTCCCTTAACGAGGTGTTCTCTACCACGATACACAATAATATACCTGACTGTTCCCCCTAACAAGGTGTTCTCTACCACGATACACAATAATATACCTGACTGTTCCCTTAACGAGGTGTTCTCTACCATGATACACAATAATATACCTGACTGTTCCCTTAACGAGGTGTTCTCTATCATACCTGACTGTTCCCTTAACGAGGTGTTCTCTACCATGATACACAATAATATACCTGACTGTTCCCTTAACGAGGTGTTCTCTACCACGATACACAATAATATACCTGACTGTTCCCTTAACGAGGTGTTCTCTACCACGATACACAATAATATACCTGACTGTTCCCTTAACGAGGTGTTCTCTACCACGATACACAATAACATACCTGACTGTACCCTTAACGAGGTGTTCTCTACCATGATACACAATAATATACCTGACTGTTCCCTTAACGAGGTGTTCTCTACCACGATACACAATAATATACCTGACTGTTCCCTTAACGAGGTATTCTCTACCATGATACACAATAATATACCTGACTGTTCCCTTAACGAGGTGTTCTCTACCACGATACACAATAATATACCTGACTGTTCCCTTAACGAGGTGTTCTCTATCATACCTGACTGTTCCCTTAACGAGGTGTTCTCTACCATGATACACAATAATATACCTGACTGTTCCCTTAACGAGGTGTTCTCTACCACGATACACAATAATATACCTGACTGTTCCTTAACGAGGTGTTCTCTACCACGATACACAATAACATACCTGACTGTTCCCTTAACGAGGTGTTCTCTACCACGATACACAATAATATACCTGACCGTACCCTTAACGAGGTATTCTCTACCACGATACACAATAATATACCTGACTGTTCCCTTAACGAGGTATTCTCTACCACGATACACAATAATATACCTGACTGTTCCCTTAACGAGGTGTTCTCTACCACGATACACAATAATATACCTGACTGTTCCCTTAACGAGGTGTTCTCTACCATGATACACAATAATATACCTGACTGTTCCCTTAACGAGGTGTTCTCTACCATACCTGACTGTTCCCTTAACGAGGTGTTCTCTACCATGATACACAATAATATACCTGACTGTTCCCTTAACGAGGTGTTCTCTACCACGATACACAATAATATACCTGACTGTTCCCTTAACGAGGTGTTCTCTACCACGATACACAATAATATACCTGACTGTTCCCTTAACGAGGTGTTCTCTACCACGATACACAATAATATACCTGACTGTTCCCTTAACGAGGTGTTCTCTACCACGATACACAATAATATACCTGACTGTTCCCTTAACGAGGTATTCTCTACCACGATACACAATAATATACCTGACTGTTCCCTTAACGAGGTGTTCTCTACCACGATACACAATAATATACCTGACTGTTCCCTTAACGAGGTGTTCTCTACCACGATACACAATAATATACCTGTCTGTTCCCTTAACGAGGTGTTCTCTACCACGATACACAATAATATACCTGACTGTTCCCTTAACGAGGTGTTCTATACCACGATACACAATAATATACCTGACTGTTCCCTTAACGAGGTGTTCTCTACCACGATACACAATAATATACCTGACTGTTCCCTTAACGAGGTGTTCTCTACCACGATACACAATAATATACCTGACTGTTCCCTTAAAGAGGTGTTCTCTACCACGATACACAATAATATACCTGACTGTTCCCCCTAACAAGGTGTTCTCTACCACGATACACAATAATATACCTGACTGTTCCCTTAACGAGGTGTTCTCTACCACGATACACAATAATATACCTGACTGTTCCCTTAATGAGGTGTTCTCTACCACGATACACAATAATATACCTGACTGTTCCCTTAACGAGGTGTTCTCTATCATACCTGACTGTTCCCTTAACGAGGTGTTCTCTACCACGATACACAATAATATACCTGACTGTTCCCTTAACGAGGTGTTCTCTACCACGATACACAATAATATACCTGACTGTTCCCTTAATGAGGTGTTCTCTACCATACCTGACTGTTCCCTTAACGAGGTGTTCTCTACCATGATACACAATACTATCCCTGACTGTTCCCTTAACGAGGTGTTCTCTACCCCGATACACAATAATATACCTGACTGTTCCCTTAACGAGGTGTTCTCTACCACGATACACAATAATATACCTGACTGTTCCCTTAACGAGGTGTTCTCTACCATGATACACAATAATATACCTGACTGTTCCCTTAACGAGGTGTTCTCTACCACGATACACAAACACAATAATATACCTGACTGTTCCCTTAACGAGGTGTTCTCTACCACGATACACAATAATATACCTGACTGTTCCCTTAACGAGGTGTTCTCTACCACGATACACAATAATATACCTGTCTGTTCCCTTAACGAGGTGTTCTCTACCATATCTGACTGTTCCCTTAACAAGGTGTTCTCTACCACGATACACAGCAATATACCTGACTGTTCCCCCTAACAAGGTGTTCTCTACCACGATACACAATAATATACCTGACTGTTCCCTTAACGAGGTGTTCTCTACCACGATACACAATAATATACCTGACTGTTCCCTTAACGAGGTGTTCTCTACCACGATACACAATAATATACCTGACTGTTCCCTTAACGAGGTGTTCTCTACCACGATACACAATAATATACCTGACTGTTCCCTTAATGAGGTGTTCTCTACCATACCTGACTGTTCCCTTAACGAGTTGTTCTCTAACATGATACACAATAATATACCTGACTGTTCCCTTAATGAGGTGTTCTCTACCATACCTGACTGTTCCCTTAACGAGGTGTTCTCTACCATGATACACAATAATATACCTGACTGTTCCCTTAACGAGGTGTTCTCTACCATGATACACAAACACACCCATGCGTGCACATACAAATACAAAGATTGGGTTGAATTACTTTCAAAATAACTAGTTTGTGTGTGACTCCACTTCTCTCCCTCCGTCACTCCCAACATCCGTCCCTCTTTTTCTCCCTCTACCCTCCCCTCCCTCCCTCCCTCCCTCTCTCCTTCCCTCCCTCCCTCTCTCACTCTCTCCCTCCCTGTCCTCTCTCAGAGCCTGGTATGATGATGACAGTTACATAACAATGGCATCAAATGTATTTGCACGCTAGACCCCCTTAACACTAGAACCCCTTTACACTATACCCCCTTTACACTAGACCCCTTAACACTAGAACCCCCTTTACACTATACCCCCTTTACACTATACCCCTTTACACTAGACCCCTTAACACTAGAACCCCCTTTACACTATACCCCCTTTACACTAGACCCCCTTAACACTAGAACCCCCTTAACATTAGAACCCCCTTAACACTAGAACCCCTTAGCACTGGACCCCCTTAACACTAGAACCCCCTTAACACTAGAACCCCCTTAACACTAGAACCCCTTAACACTAGAAACCCCTTAACACTAAACCCCTTAACACTAGAACCCCCTTAACACTAGAACCCCTTAACACTAGAACCCCTTAACACTAGAACCCCCTTAACACTAGAACCCCCTTAACACTAGAACCCCCTTAACACTAGACCCCCTTAACACTAGAACCCCCTTAACACTAGAACCCCCTTTACACTAGAACCCCCTTAACACTATAACCCCCTTAACACTGGAACCCCCTTAACACTAGAACCCCCTTAACACTAGAACCCCCTTAACACTAGACCCCTTAACACTAGAACCCCCTTAACACTAGAACCCCCTTAACACTAGAACCCCCTTTACACTAGAACCCCTTAACACTATACCCCTTTAACACTAGACCCCCTTAACACTAGAACACCCCTTTACACTAGAACCCCTTTACACTAGAACCCCTTTACACTAGACCCCCTTAACACTAGAACCCCCTTAACACTAGAACCCCCTTAACACTAGAACCCCCTTAACACTAGACCCCCTCATCACTAGAACCCCTTAACACTAGACCCCCTTAAGACTAGAACCCCCTTAACACTAGACCCCCTCATCACTAGACCCCTTAACAATAGAACCCCCTCAACACTAGAACCCCTTAACACTAGAACCCCTCATCACTAGACCCCCTTAACAATAGAACCCCCTCAACACTAGAACCCCTTAACACTAGAACCCCCTTAACACTAGAACCCCTTAACACTAGAACCCCCTTAACACTAGACCCCTTAACACTAGAACCCCCTTAACACTAGAACCCCCTTAACACTAGAACCCCCACTTTACACTAGAACCCCCTTTACACTAGAACCCCTTAACACTATACCCCCTTAACACTAGAACCCCCTTAACACTAGAAACCCCTTTACACTAGAACCCCCTTAACACTATACCCCCTTAACACTAGACCCCCTTAACACTAGAACCCCCTTAACACTAGAACCCCTTAACACTAGAACCCCCTTAACACTAGACCCCCTTAACACTAGAACCCCCTTAACACTAGAACCCCCTTAACACTAGAACCCCCTTAACACTAGAACCCCCTTTACACTAGAACCCCTTAACACTATAACCCCCTTAACACTAGAACCCCCTTAACACTAGAACCCCTTTACACTAGAACCCCTTAACACTAGAACCCCTTAACACTATATACCCCCTTAACACTAGAACACCCCTTTACACTAGAACCCCCTTTACACTAGAACCCCTTAACACTATACCCCTTAGCACTAGACCCCCTTAACACTAGAACCCCTTTACACTAGAACCCCTTTACACTAGACCCCCTTAACACTAGAACCCCTTAACACTAGACCCCCTCATCACTAGACCCCCTTAACAATAGAACCCCCTCAACACTAGAACCCCTTAACACTAGAACCCCCTCATCACTAGACCCCTTAACAATAGAACCCCCTCAACACTAGAACCCCTTAACACTAGAACCCCCTTAACACTAGAAACCACCTTAACACTAGAACCCTCTTCAACCTAATAGGCAGTCATTCTGACTGCAACATTCTAACAGTGTAATTAATATATTTCATATATGCTGTTGCCTTGGGTAACATTAGAATACAATTAGTATTTTATTTCTAATAACACAATAGCATTTTAATTAGTTTATGTTACTGTAGGCTGTATGTGTAAATCAAAACACCACAACAAAATGGTGAATACATGTTATTAGTGGAGTGACTTTGTTACGACCATGAAACAGGAAGCACATGTGTTGGAACACAGTTTCAGACCATGAAACAGGAAGCACATGTGTTGGAACACGGTTACAGACCATGAAACAGGAAGCACATGTGTTGGAACACGGTTTCAGACCATGAAACAGGAAGCACATGTGTTGGAACACAGTTACAGACCATGAAACAGGAAGCACATGTGTTGGAACACAGTTACAGACCATGAAACAGGAAGCACATGTGTTGGAACACAGTTACAGACCATGAAACAGGAAGCACATGTGTTGGAACACAGTTACAGACCATGAAACAGGAAGCACATGTGTTGGAACACAGTTACAGACCATGAAACAGGAAGCACATGTGTTGGAACACAGTTACAGACCATGAAACAGGAAGCACATGTGTTGGAACACAGTTACAGACCATGAAACAGGAAGCACATGTGTTGGAACACAGTTTCAGACCATGAAACAGGAAGCACATGTGTTGGAACACAGTTACAGACCATGAAACAGGAAGCACATGTGTTGGAACACGGTTACAGACATGAAATGAAACAGGAAGACCACATGAAGTTGGAACACAGTTACAGACCATGAAACAGGAAGCACATGTGTTGGAACACAGTTTCAGACCATGAAACAGGAAGCACATGTGTTGGAACACAGTTACAGACCATGAAACAGGAAGCACATGTGTTGGAACACAGTTACAGACTAAATAACATATTAAAATACCCCAGCCACCAAGAAGCACGGTCAAATCAGCAGTCTAAACGTCATTATAAGATGTGGATATAATGAACACATCAGCAGTCTAAACGTCATTATAAGATGTGGATATAATGAGCACATCAGCAGTCTAAACGTCATTATAAGATGTGGATATAATGAGCACATCAGCAGTCTAAACGTCATTATAAGATGTGGATATAATGAGCACATCAGCAGTCTAAACGTCATTATAAGAGACCGATGAGACATCAGCAGTCTAAACGTCATTATAAGAGACCGATGAGACATCAGCAGTCTAAACGTCATTATAAGAGACCGATGTGGATATAATGAACACATCAGCAGTCTAAACGTCATTATAAGAGACCGATGTGGATATAATGAACACATCAGCAGTCTAAACGTCATTATAAGAGACCGATGTGGATATAATGAACACATCAGCAGTCTAAACGTCATTATAAGAGACCGATGTGGATATAATGAACACATCAGCAGTCTAAACGTCATTATAAGAGACCGATGTGGATATAATGAACACATCAGCAGTCTAAACGTCATTATAAGAGACCGATGTGGACATTTTCCCAGAGATTGAAAGTTGTGTAGAGTTACACACACACACTCCTCACAGCCTATTCCCAGTAGGCCAGGATAGACTGATTAGACTTGGTGAACTGACACAGGCTACATACCATTTAGAGATTAGAACTACGATGGGATCAACACAATACAACGGACCGCCCTGTTCTTCACTCACCATTGGTGATTACACAATGATGCTTATTTGGCTTCCCCTCTGACCATTCTGCCCCATCATCCTCTACCTCATTTAATTAATCTGTTGTTATATGTCTTTATTTATTATTTAACCTTTATATAACGAGGCAAGTTAGTTATTAAGAACCCATTCGTATTTACAATGACCAGCCTACCAGGGAACAGTGGGTTAACTGCCTTGTTAAGGGGGCAGAACGACAGATTTTTTACCTTGTCAGCTCGGGGGATTTGATCCAGCAACCTTTCTGGCCCAACGCTCTACCCACTAAGCTACCTGCCGCACCGTGTGAAATGATGTGTGAAATTACATTCTATATAGTTTAGGTTCAGTTTCCAGGCAATTGTAAGGGTTGGTTATCAGCTGGGCACTGCACTTTCAACTGTTGGATTGGAGCAGGCCCTACTGTTGGGTAGAAGGAGGGGAGCAGGCCCTACTGTTGGGAAGAAGGAGGGGAGCAGGCCCTACTGTTGGGTAGAAGGAGAGGAGCAGGCCCTACTGTTGGGTAGAAGGAGAGGAGCAGGCCCTACTGTTGGGAGAAGGAGGGGAGCAGGCCCTACTGTTGGGAGAAGGAGGGGAGCAGGCCCTACTGTTGGGTAGAAGGAGAGGAGCAGGCCCTACTGTTGGGAGAAGGAGGGGAGCAGGCCCTACTGTTGGTAGAAGGATGGGAGCAGGCCCTACTGTTGGTAGAAGGAGGGGAGCAGGCCCTACTGTTGGGTAGAAGGAGAGGAGCAGGCCCTACTGTTGGGAGAAGGAGGGGAGCAGGCCATACTGTTGGGAGAAGGAGGGGAGAAGGCCCTACTGTTGGGAGGGGAGCAGGCCCTACTGTTGGGAGAAAGAGGGGAGCAGGCCCTATTGTTGGGAGAACGAGGGGAGCATGCCATACTGTTGGGAGAAGGAGGGGAGCAGGCCCTACTGTTGGGAGAAGGAGGGAGCAGGCCCTGCCCTTGGGAGAAGGAGGGGACAGGCCCTACAGTTGGGAGAAGGAGGGGAGCAGGCCCTACCGTTGGGAGAAGGAGGGGAGCAGGCCCTACCGTTGGGCGAAGGAGGGGAGCAGGCCCTGCTGTTGGGAGAAGGAGGGTGCAGGCCCTACTGTTGGGAGCAGGAGGGAGCAGGCCCTACTGTTGGGAGAAGGAGGGAGCAGGCCCTACTGTTGGGAGAAGGAGGGGAGCAGGCCCTACTGTTGGGAGAAGGAGGAGAGCAGGCCCTACTGTTGGGAGAAGGAGGGGAGCAGGCCCTACTGTTGGGAGAAGGAGGGGAGCAGGACCTACTGTTGGGAGAAGGAGGGGAGCAGGCCCTACTGTTGGGAGAAGGAGGGGAACAGGCCCTACTGTTGGGAGAAGGAGTGGAGCAGGCCCTGCTGTTGGGAGAAGGAGGGGAGCAGGCCCTACTGTTGGGAGAAGGAGGGGAGCAGGCCCTACTGTTGGGAGAAGGAGGGGAGCAGGCCCTGCTGTTGGGAGAAGGAGGGGAGCAGGCCCTACTGTTGGGAGCAGGAGGGGAGGTGAAGAGAGGAGAAGTGAGGAGAGGGGAAGGGAGGAGCAGAGGGAAGAGAGGAGACCTGTTGACCTGATAGTTTAGAGTGCCTCCCTCCACTGAGCCCAGCTGTGGAGACGAGAACAGAGGAGAGGAGAAGAAAAGGGGAGAAAGAGGAGAGGGGAAGAGGAGGGGAGAAGAGAGGAGAGGGGAAGAGGAGGGGAGAAGAGAGGAGAGGGGAAGAGGAGGGGAGAAGAGAGGAGAGGGGAAAGGAGGAGAAGAGAAGCAAGGAGAAGGGAAGGGAGGAAAAGAGGAGCGGAGGAGAGAAGAGTTCAGAGTATCTCCACTACGCTGATCTCTCTGTGTGACATGGTAATGACTACGGTCACCAAGGTTAATGAGAAACGTATTAATGACATGCTTCTAATTCCATGAGCCAAGGCTCTGTGGCCCTCTGTGGCCCAAGGCTCTGTGACCCTCTGTGGCCCAAGGCTCTGTGGCCCAAGGCTCTGTGACCCAAGGCCCTGTGGCCCTCTGTGGCCCAAGGCTCTGTGGCCCTCTGTGGCCCAAGGCTCTGTGACCCTCTGTGGCCCAAGGCTCTGTGGTCCAAGGCTCTGTGACCCTCTGTGGCCCAAGGCTCTGTGGCCCTCTGTGGCCCAAGGCTCTGTGACCCTCTGTGGCCCAAGGCTCTGTGGCCCTCTGTGGTCCAAGGCTCTGTGACCCTCTGTGGCCCAAGGCTCTGTGGCCCAAGGCTCTGTGGCCCTCTGTGGCCCAAGGCTCTGTGACCCAAGGCTCTGTGGCCCTCTGTGGCCCAAGGCTCTGTGGCCCAAGGCTCTGTGGCCCTCTGTGGCCCAAGGCTCTGTGACCCTCTGTGACCCAAGGCTCTGTGGCCCCGGCTCTGTGACCCAAGGCTCTGTGGCCCTCTGTGGCCCAAGGCTCTGTGGCCCTCTGTGGCCCAAGGCTCTGTGGCCCTCTGTGACCCAAGTTTCTGTGGCCTTCTGTGACCCAAGGCTCTGTGACCCTCTGTGGCCCAATGCTCTGTGAGCCTCTGTGGCCCAAGGCTCTGTGGCCCAAGGCTCTGTGGCCCAAGGCTCTGTGACCCAAGGCTCTGTGACCCTCTGGCCCAAGGCTCTGTGGCCCTCTGTGACCCAAGGCTCTGTGGCCCTCGGCTCTGTGACCCAAGGCTCTGTGGCCCTCTGTGGCCCAAGGCTCTGTGGCCCTCTGTGGCCCAAGGCTCTGTGGCCCTCTGTGACCCAAGTTTCTGTGGCCTTCTGTGACCCAAGGCTCTGTGACCCTCTGTGGCCCAATGCTCTGTGAGCCTCTGTGGCCCAAGGCTCTGTGGCCCAAGGCTCTGTGGCCCAAGGCTCTGTGACCCAAGGCTCTGTGACCCTCTGTGGCCCCTCTGTGGCCCAAGGCTCTGTGACCCAAGGCTCTGTGGCCCTCTGTGGCCCAAGGCTCTGTGACCCAAGGCTCTGTGGCCCTCTGTGGTCCAAGGCTCTGAGGCCCTCGGCTCTGTGACCCTCTGTGACCCAAGGCTCTGTGGCCCTCTGTGGTCCAACGCTCTGTGACCCTCTGTGGCCCAAGGCTCTGTGGCCCTGAGTTGTGTAACCCCCTCCTCTGCAGCTCCCACTTCATAACAAGCTGAGGAAGCAGCGATATAAAAGGTTTGTGTGAAGCTTGAGAACATTTTGCCTCCAGAAAATATGTAATAAACCCTACAGACTGCAACAGCATGGAGAGCAGGTCCTGTAGCAAGGGATGCTGGGGGTTGAACAGACCGACTGAGTGACTGAGGAAGAGGAGACTCTTTAGGACAGCCAGACAGAGTGACTGAGGAAGAGGAGACTCTCTAAGACAACCAGACAGAGTGACTGAGGAAGAGGAGACTCTCTAAGACAGCAGAGAGTGTGACTGAGGAAGAGGAGACTCTCTAAGACAGCAGAGAGTGTGACTGAGGAAGAGGAGACTCTCTAAGACAGCAGACAGAGTGACTGAGGAAGAGGAGACTCTCTAAGACAGCAGAGAGTGTGACTGAGGAAGAGGATACTCTCTAAGACAGCAGACAGAGTGACTGAGGAAGAAGATACTCTCTAAGCCAGACAGACAGAGTGACTGAGGAAGAGGAGACTCTAAGACAGCCAGACAGAGTGCTGAGGAAGAGGAGGCTCTCTAAGACAGCCAGACAGAGTGATTGAGGAAGAGGAGACTCTCTAAGACAGCAGAGAGAGTGACTGAGGAAGAGGCTACTCTCTAAGACAGCAGACAGAGTGACTGAGGAAGAGAGACTCTCTAAGACAGCAGGAACTGAGGAAGAGGATACTCTCTAAGACAGCAGACAGAGTGACTGAGGAAGAAGATACTCTCTAAGCCAGACAGACAGAGTGACTGAGGAAGAGGAGACTCTAAGAGTCCAGGACCCATCGGGATGGAGAGTCTCAACAGAGACAAAGACAGTAGAGACAGGGACAAGGACAATGACAGTAGAAACGGTAGAGACAGGGACAGAGACAGTAGGGAAGGTGACAGAGACAGTAGAGACAGGGGTAAGGGTTACAGCTCCTCTCAGTAGCAGGTAAAGACAGGGGTAAGGGTTACAACTCCTCTCAGTAGCAGGTAAAGGCCCAGTAGAGACAGTGGTAATGGTTACACCTCCTCTCAGTAGCAGGCAGAGGCCCAGTAGAGACAGTGGTAATGGTTACACCTCCTCTCAGTAGCAGGCAGAGGCCCAGTAGAGACAGTGGTAAGGGTTACAGCTCCTCTCAGTAGCAGGCAGAGGCCCAGTAGAGACAGTGGTAATGGTTACAACTCCTCTCAGTAGCAGGCAGAGGCCCAGTAGAGACAGTGGTAATGGTTACACCTCCTCTCAGTAGCAGGTAAAGGCCCAGTAGAGACAGTGGTAATGGTTACAACTCCTCTCAGTAGCAGGTAAAGGCCCAGTAGAGACAGTGGTAATGGTTACACCTCCTCTCAGTAGCAGGTAAAGGCCCAGTAGAGACAGTGGTAATGGTTACACCTCCTCTCAGTAGCAGGCAGAGGCCCAGTAGAGACAGTGGTAATGGTTACACCTCCTCTCAGTAGCAGGTAAAGGCCCAGTAGAGACAGTGGTAAGGGTTACACCTCCTCTCAGTAGCAGGTAAAGGCCCAGTAGAGACAGTGGTAATGGTTACACCTCCTCTCAGTAGCAGGCAGAGGCCCAGTAGAGACAGTGGTAATGGTTACACCTCCTCTCAGTAGCAGGCAGAGGCCCAGTAGAGACAGTGGTAATGGTTACACCTCCTCTCAGTAGCAGGTAAAGGCCCAGTAGAGACAGTGGTAATGGTTACACCTCCTCTCAGTAGCAGGTAAAGGCCCAGTAGAGACAGTGGTAATGGTTACACCTCCTCTCAGTAGCAGGCAGAGGCCCAGTAGAGACAGTGGTAATGGTTACACCTCCTCTCAGTAGCAGGCAGAGGCCCAGTAGAGACAGTGGTAATGGTTACCCCTCCTCTCAGTAGCAGGCAGAGGCCCAGTAGAGACAGTGGTAATGGTTACACCTCCTCTCAGTAGCAGGTAAAGGCCCAGTAGAGACAGTGGTAATGGTTACACCTCCTCTCAGTAGCAGGTAAAGGCCCAGTAGAGACAGTGGTAATGGTTACACCTCCTCTCAGTAGCAGGCAGAGGCCCAGTAGAGACAGTGGTAATGGTTACACCTCCTCTCAGTAGCAGGCAGAGGCCCAGTAGAGACAGTGGTAATGGTTACACCTCCTCTCAGTAGCAGGCAGAGGCCCAGTAGAGACAGTGGTAATGGTTACACCTCCTCTCAGTAGCAGGTAAAGGCCCAGTAGAGACAGGGGTAATGGTTACACCTCCTCTCAGTAGCAGGTAAAGGCCCAGTAGACAGTGGTAATGGTTACACCTCCTCTCAGTAGCAGGCAGAGGCCCAGTAGAGACAGTGGTAATGGTTACACCTCCTCTCAGTAGCAGGTAAAGGCCCAGTAGAGACAGTGGTAATGGTTACACCTCCTCTCAGTAGCAGGCAGAGGCCCAGTAGAGACAGTGGTAAGGGTTACACCTCCTCTCAGTAGCAGGTAAAGGCCCAGTAGACAGTGGTAATGGTTACACCTCCTCTCAGTAGCAGGTAAAGGCCCAGTAGAGACAGTGGTAATGGTTACACCTCCTCTCAGTAGCAGGTAAAGGCCCAGTAGAGACAGTGGTAATGGTTACACCTCCTCTCAGTAGCAGGCAGAGGCCCAGTAGAGACAGTGGTAATGGTTACACCTCCTCTCAGTAGCAGGTAAAGGCCCAGTAGAGACAGTGGTAATGGTTACACCTCCTCTCAGTAGCAGGTAAAGGCCCAGTAGAGACAGTGGTAATGGTTACACCTCCTCTCAGTAGCAGGTAAAGGCCCAGTAGAGACAGTGGTAATGGTTACACCTCCTCTCAGTAGCAGGTAAAGGCCCAGTAGAGACAGTGGTAATGGTTACACCTCCTCTCAGTAGCAGGTAAAGGCCCAGTAGAGACAGTGGTAATGGTTACACCTCCTCTCAGTAGCAGGCAGAGGCCCAGTAGAGACAGTGGTAATGGTTACACCTCCTCTCAGTAGCAGGTAAAGGCCCAGTAGAGACAGTGGTAATGGTTACACCTCCTCTCAGTAGCAGGTAAAGGCCCAGTAGAGACAGTGGTAATGGTTACACCTCCTCTCAGTAGCAGGTAAAAGGCCCAGTAGAGACAGTGGTAATGGTTACACCTCCTCTCAGTAGCAGGCAGAGGCCCAGTAGAGACAGTGGTAATGGTTACACCTCCTCTCAGTAGCAGGTAAAGGCCCAGTAGACAGTGGTAATGGTTACACCTCCTCTCAGTAGCAGGCAGAGGCCCAGTAGAGACAGTGGTAATGGTTACACCTCCTCTCAGTAGCAGGCAGAGGCCCAGTAGAGACAGTGGTAATGGTTACACCTCCTCTCAGTAGCAGGTAAAGGCCCAGTAGAGACAGTGGTAATGGTTACACCTCCTCTCAGTAGCAGGTAAAGGCCCAGTAGAGACAGTGGTAATGGTTACACCTCCTCTCAGTAGCAGGCAGAGGCCCAGTAGAGACAGTGGTAATGGTTACACCTCCTCTCAGTAGCAGGTAAAGGCCCAGTAGAGACAGTGGTAATGGTTACAGCTCCTCTCAGTAGCAGGCAGAGGCCCAGTAGAGACAGTGGTAATGGTTACACCTCCTCTCAGTAGCAGGTAAAGGCCCAGTAGAGACAGTGGTAATGGTTACACCTCCTCTCAGTAGCAGGCAGAGGCCCAGTAGAGACAGTGGTAATGGTTACACCTCCTCTCAGTAGCAGGTAAAGGCCCAGTAGACAGTGGTAATGGTTACACCTCCTCTCAGTAGCAGGTAAAGGCCCAGTAGAGACAGTGGTAATGGTTACACCTCCTCTCAGTAGCAGGTAAAGGCCCAGTAGAGACAGTGGTAATGGTTACACCTCCTCTCAGTAGCAGGCAGAGGCCCAGTAGACAGTGGTAATGGTTACACCTCCTCTCAGTAGCAGGTAAAGGCCCAGTAGAGACAGTGGTAATGGTTACACCTCCTCTCAGTAGCAGGTAAAGGCCCAGTAGAGACAGTGGTAATGGTTACACCTCCTCTCAGTAGCAGGTAAAGGCCCAGTAGAGACAGTGGTAATGGTTACACCTCCTCTCAGTAGCAGGTAAAGGCCCAGTAGAGACAGTGGTAATGGTTACACCTCCTCTCAGTAGCAGGTAAAGGCCCAGTAGAGACAGTGGTAATGGTTACACCTCCTCTCAGTAGCAGGCAGAGGCCCAGTAGAGACAGTGGTAATGGTTACACCTCCTCTCAGTAGCAGGTAAAGGCCCAGTAGAGACAGTGGTAATGGTTACACCTCCTCTCAGTAGCAGGTAAAGGCCCAGTAGAGACAGTGGTAATGGTTACACCTCCTCTCAGTAGCAGGTAAAAGCCCAGTAGAGACAGTGGTAATGGTTACACCTCCTCTCAGTAGCAGGCAGAGGCCCAGTAGACAGTGGTAATGGTTACACCTCCTCTCAGTAGCAGGTAAAGGCCCAGTAGACAGTGGTAATGGTTACACCTCCTCTCAGTAGCAGGCAGAGGCCCAGTAGAGACAGTGGTAATGGTTACACCTCCTCTCAGTAGCAGGCAGAGGCCCAGTAGAGACAGTGGTAATGGTTACACCTCCTCTCAGTAGCAGGTAAAGGCCCAGTAGAGACAGGGGTAATGGTTACACCTCCTCTCAGTAGCAGGTAAAGGCCCAGTAGAGACAGTGGTAATGGTTACACCTCCTCTCAGTAGCAGGCAGAGGCCCAGTAGAGACAGTGGTAATGGTTACACCTCCTCTCAGTAGCAGGTAAAGGCCCAGTAGAGACAGTGGTAATGGTTACAGCTCCTCTCAGTAGCAGGTAGAGGCCCAGTAGAGACAGTGGTAATGGTTACACCTCCTCTCAGTAGCAGGCAGAGGCCCAGTAGAGACAGTGGTAATGGTTACACCTCCTCTCAGTAGCAGGCAGAGGCCCAGTAGAGACAGTGGTAATGGTTAAACCTCCTCTCAGTAGCAGGCAGAGGCCCAGTAGAGACAGTGGTAATGGTTACAGCTCCTCTCAGTAGCAGGCAGAGGCCCAGTAGAGACAGTGGTAAATGTTACACCTCCTCTCAGTAGCAGGTAAAGGCCCAGTAGAGACAGTGGTAATGGTTACACCTCCTCTCAGTAGCAGGTAAAGGCCCAGTAGAGACAGTGGTAATGGTTACACCTCCTCTCAGTAGCAGGTAAAGGCCCAGTAGAGACAGTGGTAATGGTTACACCTCCTCTCAGTAGCAGGTAAAGGCCCAGTAGAGACAGTGGTAATGGTTACACCTCCTCTCAGTAGCAGGTAAAGGCCCAGTAGACAGTGGTAATGGTTACACCTCCTCTCAGTAGCAGGTAAAGGCCCAGTAGAGACAGTGGTAATGGTTACACCTCCTCTCAGTAGCAGGTAAAGGCCCAGTAGAGACAGTGGTAATGGTTACACCTCCTCTCAGTAGCAGGTAAAGGCCCAGTAGAGACAGTGGTAATGGTTACACCTCCTCTCAGTAGCAGGTAAAGGCCCAGTAGAGACAGTGGTAAGGGTTACACCTCCTCTCAGTAGCAGGCAGAGGCCCAGTAGAGACAGTGGTAATGGTTACAGCTCCTCTCAGTAGCAGGCAGAGGCCCAGTAGAGACAGTGGTAATGGTTACACCTCCTCTCAGTAGCAGGTAAAGGCCCAGTAGACAGTGGTAAGGGTTACAGCTCCTCTCAGTAGCAGGTAAAGACAGGGGTAAGGGTTACAGCTCCTCTCAGTAGCAGGCAGAGGCCCAGTAGAGACAGTGGTAATGGTTACAACTCCTCTCAGTAGCAGGTAAAGGCCCAGTAGAGACAGTGGTAATGGTTACACCTCCTCTCAGTAGCAGGTAAAGGCCCAGTAGAGACAGTGGTAATGGTTACACCTCCCTCTCAGTAGCAGGCAGAGGCCCAGTAGAGACAGTGGTAATGGTTACACCTCCTCTCAGTAGCAGGTAAAGGCCCAGTAGACAGTGGTAATGGTTACACCTCCTCTCAGTAGCAGGCAGTAGAGACAGTGGTAATGGTTACACCTCCTCTCAGTAGCAGGCAGAGGCCCAGTAGAGACAGTGGTAATGGTTACACCTCCTCTCAGTAGCAGGTAAAGGCCCAGTAGACAGTGGTAATGGTTACAGACAGACAGACAGACAGACAGACAGGACTGGAGCCGATCCGACAGCGTGACCATGTTTTCCTTCTGTTCAACACATCATCTTAGCAGTCTCCCATTCTGACATGTTTCCACCAAGACATTTCTCACGCTGTGGTGAAGAGGGGAAGTGTTGCTATAGCTGTGTTGTCTAGGTTACCATCACATGATTGACAGCAGCGTTGCTATAGCTGTGTTGTCTAGGTTACCATCACATGACTGACAGCAGCGTTGCTATAGCTGTGTTGTCTAGGTTACCATCACATGATTGACAGCAGCGTTGCTATATCTGTGTTGTCTAGGTTACCATCACATGACTGACAGCAGCGTTGCTATAGCTGTGTTGTCTAGGTTACCATCACATGACTGACAGCAGCGTTGCTATAGCTGTGTTGTCTAGGTTACCATCACATGATTGACAGAAGCGTTGCTATAGCTGTGTTGTCTAGGTTACCATCACATGATTGACAGAAGCGTTGATATAGCTGTGTTGTCTAGGTTACCATCACATGACTGACAGCAGCGTTGCTATAGCTGTGTTGTCTAGGTTACCATCACATGACTGACAGCAGCGTTGCTATAGCTGTGTTGTCTAGGTTACCATCACATGATTGACAGACAGTTCCAATGCACCAACTGCAACCCATAAACTCTTCACGAGAGAAAACATATTTTTCTCTCCCTGTCAAGGTCTAGTTCAGTTAGTATCTCTTCAATTTGACAACCGCCGAGCCAAGAGAGAGAACACAATGGACTCTGGTCTAGATCATGATAAAGTTATGTAGCCTAACATGACCCAATCCTGAGGCTGATGTCATCAACAGACCAGTGTTGTCATTCTGAGACTGATGTCATCAACAGGCCAGTGTTGTCATTCTGAGACTCATGCCATTGAAATACTGCCTGGTTAATACCAGACACCAAATAAAAAGATTACATTGCTTTCAGAATTTCCTTGAATGTTCAGTAGAATATACTACGCTGCTCAGAGAGGGGAGATTCCATTAAAACAAGACTACAACATAGAATGCTTTAAAGTGCATTGTGCCTTTCTGAGTGTCTCTCTCTCTCTCTGTCTCTCTCTCTCTCTGTCTCTGTCTCTCTGTCTCTCTCTCTCTCTGTCTCTGTCTCTCTCTCTCTGTCTCTCTCTCTCTCTCTCTCTCTCTCTCTCTCTGTCTCTCTCTCTCTCTCTCTGTGTCTCTCTCTTTCTCTCTCATCCCCACCCCTCTCTCTCTCTCTCTCTCTCTCTCAGCCCGTTCCCCCTCTCTTTTTCTCGCTCTCTATTCTTCTCTTTCTCTCTCATCCCCACCCCTCTCTCTCTCTCTCTCTCTCTCTCTTTTCTCGCTCTCTATTCTTCTCTTTCTCTCTCATCCCCACCCCTCTCTCTCTCTCTCTCTCTCTCTCTCTCTCTCTCTCTCTCAGCCCCTTCCCCCTCTCTTTTTCTCGCTCTCTATTCTTCTCTTTCTCTCTCATCCCCACCCCTCTCTCTCTCTTTCTCGCTCTCTATTCTTCTCTTTCTTTCTCTCTCATCCCCACCCCTCTCTCTCTCTCTCTTTCTCTCTCTCTATATTCCTCTCTTTCACTCTCATCTCTCTCTCTCTCTCTCTCTCTGTGTCTCTCTCTCTCTCTCTCTCTCTCTCTCTCTCTATTCCTCTGTTTCTCTCTCATCCCCTCCCCCTCTCTCTCTCTCTCTCTCTCTCTCTATTCCTCTGTTTCTCTCTCAACCCTCCCCCACCTCCATGCCCGCCCTCTAACCCTCTCTTCTTAAGGGTTTTCTGATTGTGAGTTCAGGATTACAGGAAATGAATAGCCATCCATCGGGATGGTCTCTCTCTCTCTTCAGTCTCCACCAGTTTAAATGAATAGCCATCTGTTGGGATGGTCTCTCTCTCTTCAGTCTCCACCAGTTTAAATGAATAGCCATCCATTGGGATGGTCTCTCTCTCTTTAGTCTCCACCAGTTTAAATGAATAGCCATCCATTGGGATGGTCTCTCTCTCTTCAGTCTCCACCAGTTTAAATGAATAGCCATCCATTGGGATGGTCTCTCTCTTCAGTCTCCACCAGTTTAAATGAATAGCCATCCATTGGGATGGTCTCTCTTCTCTTCAGTCTCCACCAGTTTAAATGAATAGCCATCCATTGGGATGGCCATCCAGTTTAAATGAATAGCCATCCATTGGGATGGTCTCTCTCTCTCTTCAGTCTCCACCAGTTTAAATGAATAGCCATCCATTGGGATGGTCTCAGTTTAAATGAATAGCCATCCATTGGGATGGTCTCTCTCTTCTCTTCAGTCTCCACCAGTTTAAATGAATAGCCATCCATTGGGATGGTCTCTCTCTCTCTTCAGTCTCCACCAGTTTAAATGAATAGCCATCTGTTGGGATGGTCTCTCTCTCTTCAGTCTCCACCAGTTTAAATGAATAGCCATCTGTTGGGATGGTCTCTCTCTCTCTTCAGTCTCCACCAGTTTAAATTAATAGCCGGGGGACTTGGGGAGAGAAACACACTGATTCTCGCTTAAAATGTCCTCATTCATCCCACGTCCTATCAGATTCACACACGATGATCAACTGCTTTTGAATGAGTCCCCAATGTGTACCATATTAGTGAATAGGACGCTATTTGGGAAGCACCCCCAAATGATGGTACAGGGCCAACTTTGGGAGGTGTACCCTTTGTGAGCTGAGTGAGCATCTTGAGTGAGCATCTTGACGACTGTATAATCCGTCACATTGGAATGGGAATATAATCCTGACCACAGGACATGGCCTGGTACCAAGTAGATCCCTGACTCTGTCCTGTCTAAAACACAGAATCCCTCCTCTGTCTCATCTACAGCATGCTGTCCAGACAACAAACTACATCATCTTCACTACAGCATGCTGTCCAGACAACAAACTACATCCTCTTCCTACAGCATGCTGTCCAGACAACAAACTACATCCTCTTCCTCATCTATAGCATGCTGTCCAGACAACAAACTACAATCTTCACTACAGCATGCTGTCCAGACAACAAACTACATCCTCTTCCTCATCTATAGCATGCTGTCCAGACAACAAACTACATCCTCTTCCTCATCTATAGCATGCTGTCCAGACAACAAACTACATCCTCTTCCCTACAGGATGCTGTCCAGACAACAAACTACATCCTCTTCCTCATCTATAGCATGCTGTCCAGACAACAAACTACATCCTCTTCCCTACAGGATGCTGTCCAGACAACAAACTACATCCTCTTCCTCATCTATAGCATGCTGTCCAGACAACAAACTACATCCTCTTCCCTACAGGATGCTGTCCAGACAACAAACTACATCCTCTTCTCATCTACAGGATGCTGTCCAGACAACAAACTACATCCTCTTCCCTACAGGATGCTGTCCAGACAACAAACTACATCCTCTTCCTCATCTACAGCATGCTGTCCAGACAACAAACTACATCCTCTTCCCTACAGGATGCTGTCCAGACAACAAACTACATCCCCTTCCCTACAGGATGCTGTCCAGACAACAAACTACATCCTCTTCCCTACAGGATGCTGTCCAGACAACAAACTACATCCTCTTCCCTACAGGATGCTGTCCAGACAACAAACTACATCCTCTTCCTCATCTATAGCATGCTGTCCAGACAACAAACTACATCATCTTCCTCATCTAGAGCATGCTGTCCAGACAACAAACTACATCCTCTTCCCTACAGGATGCTCTCCAGACAACAAACTACATCCTCTTCACTACAGGATGCTGTCCAGACAACAAACTACATCCTCTTCCTCATCTATAGCATGCTGTCCAGACAACAAACTACATCCTCTTCCTCATCTATAGCATGCTGTCCAGACAACAAACTACATCCTCTTCTTCATCTACAGGATGCTGTCCAGACAACAAACTACATCCTCTTCCTCATCTATAGCATGCTGTCCAGACAACAAACTACATCCTCTTCCTCACTACAGGATGCTGTCCAGACAACAAACTACATCCTCTTCCCTACAGGATGCTGTCCAGACAACAAACTACATCCTCTTCTTCATCTACAGCATGCTGTCCAGACAACAAACTACATCCTCTTCTTCACTACAGGATGCTGTCCAGACAACAAACTACATTCTCTTCCTCATCTATAGCATGCTCTCCAGACAACAAACTACATCCTCTTTCTTCTACAGGATGCTGTCCAGACAACAAACTACATCCTCTTCTTCACTACAGGATGCTGTCCAGACAACAAACTACATCCTCTTCACTACAGGATGCTGTCCAGACAACAAACTACATCCTCTTTCTTCCCTACAGGATGCTGTCCAGACAACAAACTACATCCTCTTCCTCATCTATAGCATGCTGTCCAGACAACAAACTACATCCTCTTCCTCATCTATAGCATGCTGTCCAGACAACAAACTACATCCTCTTCCCTCATCAGGATGCTGTCCAGACAACAAACTACATCCTCTTCCCTCATCTATAGGATGCTCTCCAGACAACAAACTACATCCTCTTCCCTACAGGATGCTGTCCAGACAACAAACTACATCCTCTTCCCTACAGGATGCTGTCCAGACAACAAACTACATCCTCTTCCCTCATCAGGATGCTGTCCAGACAACAAACTACATCCTCTTCCTCATCTACAGGATGCTGTCCAGACAACAAACTACATCCTCTTCCCTACAGGATGCTGTCCAGACAACACACTACATCCTCTTCCCTACAGGATGCTGTCCAGACAACAAACTACATCCTCTTCCCTACAGGATGCTGTCCAGACAACAAACTACATCCTCTTCCCTACAGGATGCTGTCCAGACAACAAACTACATCCTCTTCCCTACAGGATGCTGTCCAGACAACAAACTACATCCTCTTCCCTACAGGATGCTGCCCAGACAACAAACTACATCCTCTTCCCTACAGGATGCTGTCCAGACAACAAACTACATCCTCTTCCCTACAGGATGCTGTCCAGACAACAAACTACATCCTCTTCCCTACAGGATGCTGTCCAGACAACAAACTACATCCTCTTCCCTACAGGATGCTGTCCAGACAACAAACTACATCCTCTTCCCTACAGGATGCTGCCCAGACAACAAACTACATCCTCTTCCCTACAGGATGCTGTCCAGACAACAAACTACATCCTCTTCCCTACAGGATGCTCTCCAGACAACAAACTACATCCTCTTCCCTACAGGATGCTGTCCAGACAACAAACTACATCCTCTTCCCTACAGGATGCTGTCCAGACAACAAACTACATCCTCTTCCCTACAGGATGCTGTCCAGACAACAAACTACATCCTCTTTCCCTACAGGATGCTGTCCAGACAACAAACTACATCCTCTTCCCTACAGGATGCTGTCCAGACAACAAACTACATCCTCTTCCCTACAGGATGCTGTCCAGACAACAAACTACATCCTCTTCCCTACAGGATGCTGTCCAGACAACAAACTACATCCTCTTCCCTACAGGATGCTGTCCAGACAACAAACTACATCCTCTTCCCTACAGGATGCTGTCCAGACAACAAACTACATCCTCTTCCCTACAGGATGCTCTCCAGACAACAAACTACATCCTCTTCCCTACAGGATGCTGCCCAGACAACAAACTACATCCTCTTCCCTACAGGATGCTGTCCAGACAACACACTACATCCTCTTCCCTACAGGATGCTGTCCAGACAACACACTACATCCTCTTCCCTACAGGATGCTGTCCAGACAACAAACTACATCCTCTTCCCTACAGGATGCTGCCCAGACAACAAACTACATCCTCTTCCCTACAGGATGCTGCCCAGACAACAAACTACATCCTCTTCCCTACAGGATGCTCTCCAGACAACAAACTACACCCTCTTCCCTACAGGATGCTGCCCAGACAACAAACTACATCCTCTTCCCTACAGGATGCTGTCCAGACAACAAACTACATCCTCTTCCCTACAGGATGCTGTCCAGACAACAAACTACATCCTCTTCCCTACAGGATGCTCTCCAGACAACAAACTACATCCTCTTCCCTACATGATGCTGTCCAGACAACAAACTACATCCTCTTCCCTACAGGATGCTGTCCAGACAACAAACTACATCCTCTTCCCTACAGGATGCTCTCCAGACAACAAACTACATCCTCTTCCCTACAGGATGCTCTCCAGACAACAAACTACATCCTCTTCCCTACAGGATGCAGTCCAGACAACAAACTACATCCTCTTCCCTACAGGATGCTGCCCAGACAACAAACTACATCCTCTTCCCTACAGGATGCTGCCCAGACAACAAACTACATCCTCTTCCCTACAGGATGCTCTCCAGACAACTAACTACATCCTCTTCCCTACAGGATGCTGTCCAGACAACACACTACATCCTCTTCCCTACAGGATGCTGTCCAGACAACAGACTACATCCTCTTCCCTACAGGATAGACAGACACAGATACATCCTCTTCCCTACAGGATGCTGTCCAGACAACAAACTACATCCTCTTCCCTACAGGATAGACAGACACAGATACATCCTCTTCCCTACAGGATAGACAGACACAGATACATCCTCTTCCCTACAGGATGGACAGACACAGATACATCCTCTTCCCTACAGGATAGACAGACACAGATACATCCTCTTCCCTACAGGATAGACAGACACAGATACATCCTCTTCCCTACAGGATAGACAGACACAGATACATCCTCTTCCCTACAGGATGCTGTCCAGACAACAAACTACATCCTCTTCCCTACAGGATGCTCTCCAGACAACACACTACATCCTCTTCCCTACAGGATGCTGCCCAGACAACAAACTACATCCTCTTCCCTACAGGATGCTGCCCAGACAACACACTACATCCTCTTCCCTACAGGATAGACAGACACAGATACATCCTCTTCCCTACAGGATAGACAGACACAGATACATCCTCTTCCCTACAGGATAGACAGACAACAAACTACATCCTCTTCCCTACAGGATGCTCTCCAGACAACAAACTACATCCTCTTCCCTACAGGATGCTGTCCAGACAACAAACTACATCCTCTTCCCTACAGGATGCTGTCCAGACAACACACTACATCCTCTTCCCTACAGGATAGACAGACACAGATACATCCTCTTCCCTACAGGATAGACAGACACAGATACATCCTCTTCCCTACAGGATGCTGTCCAGACAACAAACTACATCCTCTTCCCTACAGGATAGACAGACAACAAACTACATCCTCTTCCCTACAGGATGCTCCCCAGACAACAAACTACATCCTCTTCCCTACAGGATGCTCTCCAGACAACAAACCACATCCTCTTCCCTACAGGATAGACAGACACAGATACATCCTCTTCCCTACAGGATGGACAGACACAGATACATCCTCTTCCCTACAGGATGGACAGACACAGATACATCCTCTTCCCTACAGGATGCTGTCCAGACAACACACTACATCCTCTTCCCTACAGGATGCTCTCCAGACAACAAACTACATCCTCTTCCCTACAGGATGCTGTCCAGACAACAAACTACATCCTCTTCCCTACAGGATGCTCTCCAGACAACACACTACATCCTCTTCCCTACAGGATGCTCTCCAGACAACAAACTACATCCTCTTCCCTACAGGATAGACAGACACAGATACATCCTCTTCCCTACAGGATAGACAGACACAGATACATCCTCTTCCCTACAGGATGCTCTCCAGACAACAAACTACATCCTCTTCCCTACAGGATGCTCTCCAGACAACACACTACATCCTCTTCCCTACAGGATGCTGCCCAGACAACAAACTACATCCTCTTCCCTACAGGATAGACAGACACAGATACATACCTTGCCGTGAAATCATTTCCCCCTTTCTGATTGTCTCTATTTGTGCATAGTTTGGGCCTGAATTTGATCAGATCTTCAACCAAAACCTCGTATTTAAGATCAAGGGAACTCGAGGGAACAAACAACACAACAAGGTGATACTTATTTCATGTATCCGATGCCTCTGTGTGAGTAAAAGTAATTTCCCCCCTTACACTAACTAACCTTTAGCTGCAATGACTCAAAAACAAACACTTCCTGTAGTTGTTGATCCGTCTCTTTCACGTCGCTGTGGAGGAATTTTCACCCACTCTTAACTCAGCAACATTTGTGGGTTTTTGAGCATGAACTGCTTGTTTCAAGTCCTGCTACAACATCTCAATCAGGTTTCAGGTCTGGTCTTTGACTAGGTCATTCCAAAACTTAAATGTGTTCCTTTTCAGCCATTCTGATGGAGACGTTCTTGTGTGTTTTAGATCATAGTCCTGCTGCGTGACCCAACTGGGCTTCAGTTCACGGACGGATGGCCTGACATTTTTTGATACAGAGCAGAGATCCTGGTTCAAGCCGTCCAGGTCCCGAGGCAGCAAAGCCTCCCTTAAACCATCCCACCACCACCGTCATGCTGGACCGTTGGTCTCCGGTTCTTACTGCAGAATGCACTGTTTGGTTTTCACCAGGCATAATGGGACACATGTCCAAAAAGTCAACTCAAATATGCCTAAAAGCACCTGGAAGCACCTGGATGACCCCTGGATGACTCCTGGATGACTCCTGAATGACTCCTGGATGACTCCTGAATGACCCCTGACTGACTCCTGGATGACTCCTGAATGACTCCTGAATGACTCCTGAATGACTCCTGAATGACTCCTGGATGACCCCTGAATGACCCCTGAATGACCCCTGAATGACTCCCGGGTGACTCCCGACACCTGTATGACTGACCTCCCTGAATGTGACTCCCGAATGACACCTGTATGACTCCCGAATGACACCTGTATGACTCCCGAATGAATGACTCCCGAATGGTGACTCCTGAATGACTCCTGAATGACTCCCGGGTGACTCCTGAATGACTCTAAAAAGGAACACTGTGTGTGTATGTCTAGGAGTGTGTGGATATGACATAACATCATGTTGGGAGTAACTCTCCTGACTCCTCACCTCCTCTCGTTGTCTAATTAAACCTGTACTGCAGGGTGAGATGAGAGAGAGAGAGAGGGAGGGAAAGTAGGTTAGAGAGAGAGAGAGATTCAGAGAGAGAGTCAGTGGGGACAGAGAGACAGAGAGAGTCTGAAAGAGACCGAGAGGGTTGGGGGAGAGAGAGGGACACCTGGGAGGGAAAGTGAGGATAGAGAGAGAGAGAGATTCAGAGAGAGAGTCAGTGGGGACAGAGAGACAGAGAGAGTCTGAAAGAGACCGAGAGGGTTGGGGGAGAGAGAGGGAGAGGGAGGGAAAGTAGGATAGAGAGAGAGAGAGATTCAGAGAGAGAGTCAGTGGGGACAGAGAGACAGAGAGAGTCTGAAAGAGACCGAGAGGGTTGGGGAGAGAGAGAGAGAGGGAGGGAAAGTAGGATAGAGAGAGAGAGAGATTCAGAGAGAGAGTCAGTGGGGACAGAGAGACAGAGAGAGTCTGAAAGAGACCGAGAGGGTTGGGGGAGAGAGAGAGAGGGAGGGAAAGTAGGATAGAGAGAGAGAGAGATTCAGAGAGAGAGTCAGTGGGGACAGAGAGACAGAGAGAGTCTGAAAGAGACCGAGAGGGTTGGGGGAGAGAGAGAGAAACAGAGAGGGAGAGAGAGAGAGAAACAGAGAGAGGGGGAGAGAGAAAGAGAGACAGACAGAGAGAGGGAGAGAGAGACAGAGAGAGGGAGACAGAGAGAGCCTAACCCAGAAAAGAGCCATTAAATTCTACAACCACCTAAAAGGAAGCGATTCCCAAACCTTCCATAACAAAGCAATCACCTACAGAGAGATGAACCTGGAGAAGAGTCCCCTAAGCAAGCTGGTCCTGGGGCTCTGTTCTGTGAGAGGTCCTGGGGCTCTGCTCTGTGAGAGGCAGACATGGCTCTCAAGAGAAGACAGGCTATGTGCTCACTGCCCACAAAATGAGGTGGAAACTGAGCTGCACTTCCTAACCTCCTGTCCAATGTATGACCATATTAGAGAGACATATTTCCCTCAGATTACACAGATCCATTAGAAAAAAATCCAATTTTGAAAAACTCCCACATCTACTGGGTGAAATTACACAGTGTGACATCACAGCAGCAAGATTTGTGACCTGTTGCCACAAGAAAAGGGCAACCAGTGAAGAACAAACACCATTGTAAATACAACCCATATTTATGCTTATTTATTTTCCCTTGTGTACTTTAAACATTTGTACATTGTTAAAACACTGTATATATATATATATATATATATATATATATATATATATATATATATATATATATATATATATAATATGATATTTGTAATGGCTTTATTGTTCTGTATGTATAATGTTTACTGTTAATTTGTATTGTTAATTTCACTTTTGTATATTATCTACCTCACTTGCTTTGGCAATGTTGACACATATTTCCCATGCCAATAAAGCCCCTTGAATTGAATTGAATTGAGAGACAGAGAGAGAGAGAGAGAGGGGGAGAGAGAGAGAGGTGGGGGTGGGGAGAGACAGACAGACAGACAGACAGACAGACAGACAGACAGACAGACAGACAGACAGACAGACAGACAGACAGACAGACAGACAGACAGACAGACAGACAGACAGACAGACAGACAGACAGACAGACAGACAGACAGACAGACAGACAGACAGACAGACAGACAGAATACCCAGAGAAAGATGTCTGTCATAAGGATCATGAAGAGGAAGCCACAGTCATGTGCTCTAATCTGATTATCCAAACCAATAGGAGTGATTTGTAGGACGTCCTCTGCTCTGTCCATCAGAACTATTGATTTAACAGCATCACTTCCTACCAACATGACTTCCACCAACATGACAGCCTCCTCTAGAGCAGCTCTGTCCAGTGAGGTGGTGGTGATAAATCCATCAAGCCTCCTCTAGACCAGCTCTGTAGTGAGGTGATAAATCCAGCCTCCTCTAGAGCAGCTCTGTAATGAGTGTGATAAATCCAGCCTCCTCTAGAGCAGCTCTGTAGTGAGGTGATAAATCCAGCCTCCTCCTCCTCTCCCCTGTCGTTGCAAGAGCCACACCTACATTATCATAATATCACAGCTGTCAACAAGATTAAACTATCTGTGCATGTCAGTGTTTCAGCTGGGTGTCTGGTTGAGTCTGGTTGAGGCTGGGTGAGGCTGGATGTCTGGGTGAGTCTGGTTGAGGCTGGGTGAGGCTGGATGTCTGGGTGAGTCTGGTTGAGGCTGGGTGAGGCTGGATGTCTGGTTGAGGCTGGTTGAGGCTGGGTGAGGCTGGGTGTCTGGTTGAGTCTGGTTGAGGCTGGGTGAGGCTGGTTGAGGCTGGGTGAGGCTGGTTGAGTCTGGTTGAGGCTAGGTGTCTGGTTGAGTCTGGTTGAGGCTGGTTGAGTCTGGGTGAGGCTGGGTGTCTGGTTGAGGCTGGTTGAGTCTGGGTGAGGCTGGGTGAGTCTGGTTGAGTCTGGGTGAGGCTGGGTGAGTCTGGTTGAGGCTGGGTGAGGCTGGTTGAGGCGTGGGTGAGGTTGGTTGAGCCTGGGTGAGGCTGGTTGAGGCTAGGTGTCTGGTTGAGTCTGGGTGAGTCTGGGTGAGTCTGGTTGAGGCTGGGTGAGGCTGATTGAGTCTGGTTGAGGCTGGGTGAGGCTGGGTGAGGCTGGTTGAGTCTGGGTGAGGCTGGTTGAGTCTGGTTGAGGTTAGGTGTCTGGTTGAGTCTGGTTGAGGCTAGGTGTCTGGTTGAGTCTGGGTGAGTCTGGTTGAGGCTGGGTGAGGCTGGTTGAGTCTGGGTGAGGTTGGTTGAGGCTGGTTGAGGCTAGGTAAGGCTGGTTGAGTCTGGTTGAGGCTAGGTGTCTGGTTGAGTCTGGGTGAGTCTGGTTGAGGCTGGGTGAGTCTGGTTGAGGCTGGGTGATGCTGGTTGAGGCTGGTTGAGTCTGGATGAGTCTGGTTGAGGCTGGGTGAGGCTGGATGTGTTGGTGCTGACACCAGGGATTCCTCTCCAGCCGTGCCCCAACACCAGATGTCTTCCCTGGGCAGCTGTTGTAGCGGTGGTGGCATGGAGGCGACGGCTGCTGGATGTCTAGCTGGCACATTGGAATATCCAGCCTGGTACCGTTGTGTTTTCAGATACGCCACGTCACCACTACACAGCTGTTCTTGTTCCCGTCTATTCCTCTCTCATTTGATCTGATCTTCATCTAAGTCACAACAATAGACAAACACAGTCTGCTTAAACTAATAACACAAACAACTATATGTTTTCATGTCTTTATTGAACACAGCGTCTAAACATTCACAGTGCAGGGTGGGAAAAGTATGTGAACCCCTGGATTTAATAACTGGTTGACCCTCCTTTGGCAGCAATAACCTCAACCAAATGTTTTCTGTAGTTTGAGGATCAGACCTGCACAACGGTCAGGAGGAATTTTGGACCATTCCTCTTTACAAAACTGTTTCAGTTCCACGATATTCTTGAGATGTCTGATGTGAACTGCTCTCTTGAGGTCATGCCACAGCATCTCAAACGGGTTGAGGTCAGGACTCTGACTGGGCCACTCCAGAAGGTCAGGACTCTGACTGGGCCACTCCAGAAGGTCAGGACTCTGACTGGGCCACTCCAGAAGGTCAGGACTCTGACTGGGCCACTCCAGAAGGTCAGGACTCTGACTGGGCCTCTCCAGAAGGTCAGGACTCTGACTGGGCCTCTCCAGAAGGTCAGGACTCTCACTGGGCCACTCCAGAAGGTCAGGACACTGACTGGGCCACTCCAGAAGGTCAGGACTCTGACTGGGCCACTCCAGAAGGTCAGGACTCTGACTGGGCCTCTCCAGAAGGTGTATTTTCTTCTGTTGAAGCCACTCTGTTGTTGATTTACTTCTGTGTTTTGGGTCGTTGTCCTGTTGCGTCACCCAACTTCTGTTGAGCTTCAATTGGTGGAAAGATAGCCTTACATTCTCCTGCAAAATGTCTTGATAAACTTGGGAATTCATTTTTCCATCGATGATAGCAAGCTGTCCAACCATGATGCCCCCTCCACCATACTTTACAGTTGGGATGAGGTTTTGATGTTGGTGTGATGTGCCTTTTTTCTCCACACATAGTGTTGTGTGTTCCTTCCAAACAACTCAACTGTAGTTACATCTGTCCACAGAATATTTTGTCAGTAGCGCGGTGGAACATTCAGGTACACTTTTGCAAACTTCAGACGTGCAGCAATGTTTTTTTGGACAGCAGTGGCTTCTTCCGTGGTGTCCTCCCATGAACACCATTCTTGTTTGTTGTGTTTTACGTATCGTAGACTCGTCAACAGAGATGTTAGCATGTTCCAGAGATTCCTGTAAGTCTTTAGCTGACACTCTAGGATTCTTCTTAACCTCATTGAGTATTCTGCGCTGTGCTCTTGCAGTCCTCTTTGCAGGATGGCCAGTCCTAGGGAGAGTAGCAACAGTGCTGAACTTTCTCCATTTATAGACAACTTGTCTTACCGTGGACTGATGAACTTCAAGGCTTTTAGAGATACTTTTGTAACCCTTTCCAGCTTTATGCAAGTCAACAATTCTTACTCTTAGGTTTTCTGAGATCTCTTTTGTTTGAGGCATGGTTCACATCAGGCAAGGCTTCTTGTGAATAGTAAACTCACAGTTCGATGAGTGTTTTTTTATAGGGCAAGGCAGCCCTAACCAACATCTCCAATCTGGTCTCATTGATTGGACTCCAGGTTAGCTGACTCCTGACTCCAATTAGCTTTTGGAGAAGCCAGTCATTCACCTCGGGGGTTCACATTCCTTTTTCCAACCTACACTGTGAATGTGTAAATGATGTATTCAATATTAAACACAGAAAAAGACAATGTGTTAATAGTTTAAGCAGACTGTGTTTGTCTATTGTTGTGACTTAGATGAAGAAGTTTGCTGACTCATTGATGCAGAAATCTGGATAGTTCCAAAGGGGCTCACATACTTTTTTCTTGCCACTATAAACGCTAAAAGGTTTGTTGTACATCACAGGAGACGGAGGATATGTTTTGCTGCTGTGTCTCTTTACGTCTTAAACTCTTTGCAACAACAACCCAACTTAACCAAGAAGAAGACATAAGAGAATCCCTGTGGAATTACCCAGACCACCACGGGACTTTATTTACAGTTGAAAGGGGGAATACTTGGTAGTTATTTGTTATGTGTTTGTTGTTTTGGGTTCATCGGGTGTTTTTTTCTGTCATGTCCTTCACATACGTTACTGTGGTTAAAAGGCTGGTTGCATTTCCTACTGTTGTTTGAGCTCGGAGCTGAGAGATGCAGTGGGTTGTGTGTGTGTGTGTTGTGTGTGTGTGTGTGTGTGTGTGTGTGTGTGTGTGTGTGTGTGTGTGTGTGTGTGTGTGTGTGTGTGGGTAACTCGTGTGAAGGGAGAGGCCCCTAGAAGTGGAACCAACACAGTCCTTCTCCCATGTGACTGGTAGTGTGTATAGCCAGCTAGTGTGAAGGGAGAGGCCCTAGAAGTGGAACCAACACAGTCCTTCTCCCATGTGACTGGTTGATGTCTCCTCTGGCATTACTTTTGAACATAGAAAATGGAATAAAACTGTAGGTCCTCAAATCTGTTAAGGATACAATACATTTCCTCTGGAGAAGATAGGAAAATGGCTGGCTGGCTCTCTTTCTGTGTCTCTGTGTCTGTCTCTCTCTCTTTCTGTGTCTCTGTGTCTCTCTCTCTCTCTCTCTTTCTGTGTCTCTGTGTCTCTCTCTCTCTCTCTGTCTCTCTCTCTTTCTGTGTCTCTGTGTCTCTCTCTCTCGGTCTCTCTGTCTCTCTCTCTCTCTCTCTCTCTGTCTCTCTCTCTCTCTCTCTGTCAATTCAATTCAATTCAATTCAAGGGCTTTATTGGCATGGGAAACATGTGTTAACATTGCCAAAGCAAGTGAGGTAGACAACATACAAAGTGAATATATAAAGTGAAGAACAACAAAAATTAACAGTAAACATTACACATACAGAAGTTTCAAAACAGTAAAGACATTACAAATGTCATATTATATATATATACAGTGTTCTAACAATGTACAAATGGCTAAAGGACACAAGATAAAATAAATAAGCATAAATATGGGTTGTATTTACAATGGTGTTTGTTCTTCACTGGTTGCCCTTTTCTCGTGGCAACAGGTCACAAATCTTGCTGCTGTGATGGCACACTGTGGAATTTCACCCAGTAGATATGGGAGTTTTTCAAAA
>NW_024609149.1:60000-97500 GCF_018296145.1 Oncorhynchus tshawytscha
AATCTCTCTCAGCCTGCAAACTCACTCTGTAATGACCTCTCTCTCTCAGCCTGCAAACTCACTCTGTAATGACTCTCTCTCTCAGCCTGCAAACTCACTCTGTAATGACCTCTCTCTCTCAGCCTGCAAACTCACTCTGTAATGACTCTCTCTCTCAGCCTGCAAACTCACTCTGTAATGACTCTCTCTCAGCCTGCAAACTCACTCTCTCTCTCTCAGCCTGCAAACTCACTCTGTAATGACTCTCTCTCTCAGCCTGCAAACTCACTCTGTAATGACCTCTCTCTCTCAGCCTGCAAACTCACTCTGTAATGACCTCTCTCTCTCAGCCTGCAAACTCACTCTGTAATGACTCTCTCTCTCAGCCTGCAAACTCACTCTGTAATGACTCTCTCAGCCTGCAAACTCACTCTGTAATGACCTCTCTCAGCCTGCAAACTCACTCTGTAATGACCTCTCAGCCTGCAAACTCACTCTGTAATGACCTCTCTCTCAGCCTGCAAACTCACTCTGTAATGACCTCTCAGCCTCTCTCAGCCTGCAAACTCACTCTGTAATGACCTCTCTCTCTCAGCCTGCAAACTCACCTGTAATGATTCTCGAAAGAAGCAAGGGAAGGAGAGGAAAAACAAGAGGGAAGCCGGAGAGGGAGATTCATTCATGTTCGACCGCTCCGATCTCTTAAAAAATAAAAAATAATCTGTGAATGATCTGGCTGCCTCGCCCGTTTGTCAGCAGAAAGAGAGATGGAGACCTAATGCATCTGGATAAGAGGCAGAGACAACAGGCTCGTTCTGCCTCCCTGGGGACCCCTCAGAGTTTCAGGCTCTCTTCACGCCTCTCCCACACCCCCCCAATCCCCCCTCCTCTCTCTCTCTCCACACAATTGTTCAGTAACCTTGTTAAATCTTTATAGCCGGTTGTCTGCTAGTTTACACACAAACAGATAACAATTACCCCACTCTGTAGGATCACAATTACCCCACTCTGTAGGATCACAATTACCCCACTCTGTAGGATCACAATTAGCCCCCACTCTGTAGGATCACAATTACCCCACTCTGTAGGATCACAATTACCCCACTCTGTAGGATCACAATTACCCCACTCTGTAGGATCACAATTACCCCACTCTGTAGGATCACACAGATAACAATTACCCCACTCTGTAGGACTCACTCTGTAATGACCTCACAAGATAACAATTACCCCACTCTGTAGGATCACAATTACCCCACTCTGTAGGATCACAATTACCCCACTCTGTAGGATCACAATTACCCCACTCTGTAGGATCACAATTACCCCACTCTGTAGGATCACAATTACCCCACTCTGTAGGATCACACAGATAACAATTACCCCACTCTGTAGGATCACAATTACCCCACTCTGTAGGATCACAATTACCGCACTCTGTAGGATCACAATTACCCCACTCTGTAGGATCACAATTACCCCATTCTGTAGGATCACAATTACCCCACTCTGTAGGATCACAATTACCCCACTCTGTAGGATCACAATTACCCCAATCTGTAGGATCACAATTACCCCACTCTGTAGGATCACACAGAAAACAATTACCCCACTCTGTAGGATCACAATTACCCCACTCTGTAGGATCACAATTACCCCACTCTGTAGGATCACACAGATAACAATTACCCCACTCTGTAGGATAACAATTACCCCTCACTCTGTAGGATCAAACAGATCACAATTACCCCACTCTGTAGGATAACAATTACCCCACTCTGTAGGATCACAATTACCCCACTCTGTAGGATCACAATTACCCCACTCTGTAGGATCACAATTACCCCTCTCTGTAGGATCACAATTACCCCACTCTGTAGGATCACAATTACCCCTCTCTGTAGGACAACACAGATAACAATTACCCCACTCTGTAGGATCACAATTACCCCACTCTGTAGGATCACAATTACCCCACTCTGTAGGATCACACAGATAACAATTACCCCACTCTGTAGGATCAAACAGATCACAATTACCCCACTCTGTAGGATCACAATTACCCCACTCTGTAGGATCATAATTACCCCACTCTGTAGGATCACAATTACCCCACTCTGTAGGATCACAATTACCCCACTCTGTAGGATCACACAGATAACAATTACCCCACTCTGTAGGATCACAATGGATTCTACTGAGTTACAGTTCATATAAGGAAATCAAGTCAATTTCAATTCATTAATAAGGCCCTAATCTATGGATTTTACAATGACTGGGCAGGGGCGCAGCCACGGGTGGGCCTGTGAGAGCATAGGCCCACCCACTTGGGAGCCAGGTCCTCTCACTGGGGAACTCTATTGGACATTCCTGCAGTCAGCATGCCAATCGCACACTCACTGAAAACTTCAGACATCCGTGGCACTGTGCTGTGTGTGTGACAAAACTGCACATTTTAGCATGGCATCGTGAGGAATCGCAGCAGCGCCTCTTCAACCTCAGGAGGCTCAGAAATTACCCGGCTCTGTCACCAAAAGCACTCACAAACTTCTACAGATGCACAATCGAGAGCATCCTGGCCTGTATCACCTCTGTATGGCAACTGCACCGCCCTCAACCGTAAGGCTCTCCAGAGGGTAGTGAGGTCTGCACAACGCATCACCGGGGGCAAACTACCTGCCCTCCAGGACACCTACACCACCCGATGCTACAGGAAGGCCATAAAGATCATCAAGGACATCAACCACTCTGAGCCACTGCCTGTTCACCCCTCTGTCATCCAGAAGGCTGAGGTCAGTACAGGTGCATCAAAGCTGGGACCGAGAGACTGAAAAACAGCTTCTATCTCAAGGCCATCAGACTGTTAAACAGCCACCACTAACATTGAGTGGCTACTGCCAACACACTGTCAATGACACTGACTCTACTCCAGCCACTTTAATCATGGGAATTGATGGGAAATTATGTAAATATATCACTAGCCACTTTAAACAATGCTACCTTATATAATGTTACTTACCCTACATTGTTCATCTCATATGCATACGTTGATACTGTACTCTATATCAGGACTGCATCCTTATTAATACATGTATCACTAGCCACTTTAACTATGCCACTTGGTTTACATACTTATCTCATATGTATATACTGTACTCAGATATCATCTACTGTATCTTGCCTATGCTGCTCTGTACCATCACTCATTCATATATCCTTATGTACATATTCTTTATCCCCTTACACTGTGTATAAGACAGTAGTTTTTTTTTGGAATTGTTAGTTAGATTACTTGCTCGTTATTACTGCATTGTCGGAACTAGAAGCACAAGCATTTCAGCTACATCGCATTAACATCTGCTGCATGTGTATGTGACAAATAAAATTTGATTTGATTTGATTTGATTTGATTTGATTTGATTTGGCCTTTTATTGTCCCCCAGCACAAAGCGCACCTGTGTAATGATCATGCTGTTTAATCAGCTTCTTGATATGCCACACCTGTCAGGTGGATGGATTATCTTGGTAAAAGGAGATATGCTCACTAACAGGGATGGAAACACATTTGTGCAACAACATTTTGGAGAAATACGCCTTTTGTGAGTATGGAACAATTCTGGGATATTTTATTTCAACTCACGAAACACGGGACCAACACTTTACATGTTGCGTTTATATTTTTTGTTCAGTGTAAGAGTCAGAACAGACTGAACCAGGACAGGACACAGAACAATAGAGTCAGAACAGACTGAACCAGGACAGGACACAGAACAATAGAGTCAGAACAGACTGAACCAGGACAGGACACAGAACAATAGAGTCAGAACAGACTGAACCAGGACAGGATACAGAACAATAGAGTCAGAACAGACTGAACCAGGACAGGACACAGAACAATAGAGTCAGAACAGACTGAACCAGGACAGGATACACAACAATAGAGTCAGAACAGACTGATCCAGGACAGGACACAGAACAATAGAGTCAGAACAGACTGAACCAGGACAGGATACAGAACAATAGAGTCAGAACAGACTGAACCAGGACAGGACACAGAACAATAGAGTCAGAACAGACTGAACCAGGACAGGACACAGAACAATAGAGTCAGAACAGACTGAAAAAGGACAGGATACAGAACAATAGAGTCAGAACAGACTGAACCAGGACAGGATACAGAACAATAGAGTCAGAACAGACTGAACCAGGACAGGATACAGAACAATAGAGTCAGAACAGACTGAACCAGGACAGGACACAGAACAATAGAGTCAGAACAGACTGAACCAGGACAGGATACAGAACAATAGAGTCAGAACAGACTGAACCAGGACAGGACACAGAACAATAGAGTCAGAACAGACTGAACCAGGACAGGACACAGAACAATAGAGTCAGAACAGACTGAACCAGGACAGGACACAGAACAATAGAGTCAGAACAGACTGAACCAGGACAGGATACAGAACAATAGAGTCAGAACAGACTGAACCAGGACAGGATACAGAACAATAGAGTCAGAACAGACTGAACCAGGACAGGATACACAACAATAGAGTCAGAACAGACTGAACCAGGACAGGATACAGAACAATAGAGTCAGAACAGACTGAACCAGGACAGGATACAGAACAATAGAGTCAGAACAGACTGAACCAGGACAGGACACAGAACAATAGAGTCAGAACAGACTGAACCAGGACAGGATACAGAACAATAGAGTCAGAACAGACTGAACCAGGACAGGATACAGAACAATAGAGTCAGAACAGACTGAACCAGGACAGGATACAGAACAATAGAGTCAGAACAGACTGAACCAGGACAGGATACAGAACAATATAGTCAGAACAGACTGAACCAGGACAGGACACAGAACAATATAGTCAGAACAGACTGAACCAGGACAGGCCACAGAACAATAGAGTCAGAACAGACTGAACCAGGACAGGATACACAACAATAGAGTCAAAACAGACAAGGTTTATGTAAACCCAACCCAAAGTGGACTTACAATGACTTACATATCAACAAAGATCCACACACCCCCCCACACACACACACACACACACATAGAGAGAGAGAGGGAGACACACACACACACAGAGACACACAAACACACACACACAGAGAGAGATACACGCACAGAGAGAGACACACACACACACACACATACACACACAGAGAGAGAGAGGGAGACACACACACACACAGAGACACACAAAAACACACACACAGAGAGAGACACACACACAGAGAGAGACACAACACACACACACATACACACACAGAGAGAGAGAGGGAGACACACACACACACAGAGACACACAAACACACACACACAGAGAGAGATACACGCACAGAGAGAGACACACACACACAGAGACACACACACAAACCCACACACACACACAGAGAGAGAGAGAGAGTGACACACACACAGAGAGAGAGAGAGAGAGAGAGAGAGAGAGAGAGAGAGAGAGAGAGAGACACACACACGTGCTGGCCTCTCCCAGATGGTGTTTTCTGTCTGATAACGTTGTAGTGACAGACCATCTCTCCATCTTTCCCAGCTGTCTGGCTCTCAGGTCACTATCAACAACTACAACACTCATCTAAATGTCCTGTTTTCACTGTTTTTTTGTTCCGCAATTAAATAATTGGTTCTTATCCTTTGTCAGTACAGGACAAGTCGACAAATGACAGCTGTATCTACACTATAACTAATGAATGTTCCATTAAAACTGAGCATCTAACCCCTTACAATCAAGCAGATGCTCTCAGTCCTATTAGGACACATGTTCGCCACAGAACAACAAGGTACTACGACTCCATCAAGACGTTCTAGAAGCCATAGAGAACAACAAGGTAATACGACTCCATCAAGACGTTCTAGAAGCCACGGAGAACAACAAGGTAATACGACTCCATCAAGACGTTCTAGAAGCCACGGAGAACAACAAGGTAATACGACTCCATCAAGACGTTCTAGAAGCCATAGAGAACAACAAGGTAATACGACTCCATCAAGACGTTCTAGAAGCCATAGAGAACAACAAGGTAATACGACTCCATCAAGACGTTCTAGAAGCCATAGAGAACAACAAGGTACTACGACTCCATCAAGACGTTCTAGAAGCCACAGAGAACAACAAGGTAATACGACTCCATCAAGACGTTCTAGAAGCCACGGAGAACAACAAGGTAATATGACTCCATCAAGACGTTCTAGAAGACACGGAGAACAACAAGGTAATACGACTCCATCAAGACGTTCTAGAAGCCATAGAGAACAACAAGGTAATACGACTCCATCAAGACGTTCTAGAAGCCACAGAGAACAACAAGGTAATATGACTCCATCAAGACGTTCTAGAAGACACGGAGAACAACAAGGTAATACGACTCCATCAAGACGTTCTAGAAGCCATAGAGAACAACAAGGTAATACGACTCCATCAACACGTTCTAGGAGCCATAGAGAACAACAAGGTAATACGACTCCATCAAGACGTTCTAGAAGACACGGAGAACAACAAGGTAATACGACTCCATCAAGACGTTCTAGAAGCCATAGAGAACAACAAGGTAATACGACTCCATCAAGACGTTCTAGAAGCCATAGAGAACAACAAGGTAATACGACTCCATCAAGACGTTCTAGGAGCCATAGAGAACAACAAGGTAATACGACTCCAACAAGACGTTCTAGAAGCCATAGAGCGCCTGGGTTGGTTTTGATAAAAACAGGTCAGTTGAGGTTTATTGTGAAGTCAGTCTAGTTTATCAGAGGGTGACATCATGGTCAGAGGGATCATTGACATTTATACAATATTAGTCAGCTGATATCACACTACTATATCACGCTACTACTGTATAACACTACTATATCACACTACTATATCACACTACTATATCACACAACTACTGTATATCACACTACTATATCACACTACTATATCACACTACTATATCACACTACTACTGTATATCACACTACTACATCACACTACTACTGTATATCACACTACTACTGTATATCACACTACTATATCACACTACTACTGTATAACACTACTATATCACACTACTATATCACACTACTACTGTATATCACACTACTACTGTATATCACACTACTACTGTATATCACACTACTATATCACACCACTACTGTATATCACACTACTATATCACACTACTATATCACACCACTACTGTATATCACACTACTATATCACACCACTATATCACACTACTATATCACACCACTACTGTATATCACACTACTACTGTATATCACACTAAAATATCACACTACTACTGTATATCACACTACTATATCACACTACTATATCACACCACTATATCACACTACTATATCACACCACTATATCACACTACTATATCACACTACTATATCACACTACTATATCACACTACTATATCACACTACTATATCACACTACTATATCACACCACTATATCACACTACTATATCACACCACTATATCACACTACTATATCACACCACTATATCACACTACTATATCACACTACTATATCACACTACTACTGTATATCACACCACTATATCACACTACTATATCACACTACTATATCACACTACTACTGTATATCACACCACTATATCACACTACTGCTGTATATCACACTACTATATCACACTACTATATCACACTACTACTGTATATCACACTACTATATCACACTACTACTGTATATCACACTACTATATCACACTACTATATCACACCACTATATCAAACTACTACTATATCACACTACTATATCACACTACTACTGTATATCACACCACTATATCACACTACTATATCACACTACTATATCACACTACTATATCAAACTACTACTGTATATCACACTACTATAGCACACTATTACTGTATATCACACTACTATATCACACTACTACTACTGTATATCACACTACTATATCACACTACTATATCACACTACTACTACTGTATATCACACTACTACTGTATATCACACTACTACTGTATATCACACCACTACTACATCACACTACTACTGTATATCACACTATTATATCACACTACTATATCACACTACTATTGTATATCACACCACTATATCACACTACTATATCACACCACTATATCACACTACTATATCACACCACTATATCACACTACTATATCACACTACTATATCACACCACTATATCACACTACTACTGTATATCACACTACTATATCACACTACTACTGTATATCACACTACTATATCACACTACTATATCAAACTACTACTGTATATCACACTACTATATCACACTACTATATCACACTACTATATCACACCACTATATCACACTACTATATCACACCACTATATCACACTACTACTGTATATCACACTACTATATCACACTACTACTGTATATCACACTACTATATCACACTACTATATCAAACTACTACTGTATATCACACTACTATATCACACTACTATATCACACTACTATATCAAACTACTATTGTATATCAAACTACTATTGTATATCACACTACTATATCACACTACTACTGTATATCACACTACTATATCACACTACTACTACATCACACTACTACTGTATATCACACTACTATATCACACTACTATTGTATATCACACTACTACTGTATATCACACTACTATATCACACCACTATATCACACTACTATATCACACTACTATATCACACTACTATATCACACTACTATATCACACTACTATATCACACTACTATATCACACCACTGTATCACACTACTACTGTATATCACACTACTATATCACACTACTACTGTATATCACACTACTATATCACACTACTATATCAAACTACTATTGTATATCAAACTACTATTGTATATCACACTTCTATATCACACTACTATATCACACTACTACTGTATATCACACTACTATATCACACTACTACTGTATATCACACTACTATATCACACTACTACTGTATATCACACTACTATATCACACTACTACTGTGTATCACACTACTATATCACACTACTACTGTATACCACACTACAATATCACACTACAATATCACACTACTACTGTAGGATTTCTAGGCCCTTGATACATCTGCTGGATCTGATTTTAACAGCTAACATTTCGATGGCCATAATACATAGATATGCCGATAGCGGACGACCTTGTTTTTCTCCTCTCGACAGTTTAATAATTTCTGAGAAGTAGCCATTATTTACTATTTTACACTTAAGAGTGTCCTGTACAGTTTAATCATCTCTGAGAAGTAGCCATTATTTACTATTTTACACTTAAAGCGTTTACTGTACAGTTTGACAAACCGAATAAACTCCCAGAACTTCGAAAACTCCAAGGTTCAGTAAAATGGAAAATATAAACGTTTGTCGAAAATAATGAAGTAATTGTCGTTTTAATATTTCCACACGGGCTTTCTTTTCCAAAGCCTTTCCCTCTCCTGTCTCTCCTTCCTCATATCATCACCAGTATTACCATTGCTTAGCACTGCACTGGCACCACAGCTCTTTGTTAAAGTGGTAAATTGCTATAATTAGCTTTTTTTCCCCCCCAAAGGATAACACTTTATGATCACGATGTCTCCCTACAAATTACAGGCCTGGTCTCTGAGATCACTTCCCCTCTACCAAACTCAAACCAGATTACTGAGGAAGGGAGGGGGACAGAGGGGGAGAGAAAGGGGGAGAGAGGGGGAGAAAGAGAGAGAGAGGGGAGGGATAGAGAGAGCGAGAGAGAGAGAGAGAGAGAGAGAGAGAGGGGGTGGGAGAGAGAGAGACAGAGAGAAAGAGACAGAGACAGAGAGAGAGAGAGAGACAAAGAGAGAGAGAGAGAGAGACAGAGAGAGAGAGAGAGAGAGAAAAGAGAGAGAGAGGGGGAGAGACAGAGACAGAGACAGAGAGACAGAGAGAGAGAGAGAGAAAAAGAGAGAGAGAGAGAGAGAGATATATATTGTATATATAAATATATATTTTTATTTTTCGATATGTATACTTTGACAATGTAAGTAATAATGACAATAAAGTCAATTGAATTTAATTGAATTGAGAGAGAGAGAGACAGAGAGGGGGGGAGAGAGAGAGAGAGACAGGGATAGAGAGAGAGAGAGACAGAGAGATAGATAAGACAGACAGACAGACAGACAGACAGACAGACAGACAGACAGACAGACAGACAGACAGACAGACAGACAGACAGACAGGCAGAGAGGCAGAGAGAGACAGGGAGAGAGAGAGAGAGAGAGAGAGAGAGAGAGACAGAGACAGAGACAGAGACAGAGACAGAGACAGAGAGAGAGAGAGAGAGAGAGAGAGAGAGACAGAGACAGAGAGAGAGAGAGAGAGAGAGAGAGAGAGAGAGAGAGAGAGAGACAGAGCGAGAGAGACAGAGAGACAGAGAGAGAGAGAGAGAGAGAGAGAGAGAGACAGAGACAGAGAGAGCGAGAGAGAGAAAGAAAGAGAGACAGAGAAAGAGAGAGAGAGACAGAGACAGAGACAGAGACAGAGACAGAGACAGAGACAGAGAGAGAGAGACAGAGACAGAGACAGAGACAGAGACAGAGAGAGAGAGAGAGAGAGAGAGAGAGAGAGACAGAGAGAGAGAGAGAGAGAGAGATCGCAGTCATAAGAAATAAACTACAGGAAAAACTTGTTTTTATCTCTTTGTTGGAATGTCAACTTCCATCCAGATCCACTAAAGTATTTCCCTGGATTCTATTAAAACCAGATGGAAACAGTTTGTTTGGGTCCGGAGTATCAGTCAGTGGAATAACCTTGAGAGAACAATATCAAGCAGTAATAAACAACGTCAAGCTAACCATTCCTGATGTGGCCTTCAAACCATAAACAACATCAAGCTAACCATTCCTGATGTGGCCTTCAAACCATAAACAACATCAAGCTAACCATTCCTGATGTGGCCTTCAAACCATAAACAACATCAAGCTAACCATTCCTGATGTGGCCTTCAAACCATAAACAACATCAAGCTAACCATTCCTGATGTGGCCTTCAAACCATAAACAACATCAAGCTAACCATTCCTGATGTGGCCTTCAAACCATAAACAACACCAAGCTAACATGGTCTTTTAGATGAACACCTACACGAGCACCACCTGTGGGGTCACGACAAACTTTGATCCCCTAGCCACTACCACCAGCTCCACTACTACCACCTCCAATACTACCACCTCCCTACTACCATCTCCACTACTACCACCTACACGCCCGCCACCTCTACTACCACCATCTCCACTACTACCACCTCCGCGACCACCATCTCCACTACTACCTCCTCCACGACCGCCATCTCTACTACCACCATCTCCACTACTACCACCTCCGCGACCACCAACTCCACTACTACCACCTCCACTACTACCACCTCCACTACTACCACCTCCACTACTACCACCTACACGACCACCAACTCCACTACTACCACCTCCACGACCACCAACTCCACTACCACCACCTCCACTACTACCACCTACACTACTACCACCTACACGACCACCAACTCCGCTACTACCACCTCCACTACTACCACCTCCACTACTACCACCTCCACTACTACCACCTCCACGACCGCCACCTCACTACCACCATCTCCACTACTACCACCTCCGCGACCACCACCTCCACTACTACCACCTCCACTACTACCACCTCCACTACTACCACCTCCAATACTACCACCTCCAATACTACCACCTACACGACCACCAACTCCACTACTACCACCTCCACTACTACCACCTACACGACCACCACCTCCACTACTACCACCTCCACTACTACCACCTCCACTACTACCACCTACACGACCACCAACTCCACTACCACTACCTCCACTACCACCACCTCCACTACTACCACCTACACGACCACCAACACCACTACTACCACCTCCACTACTACCACCTCCACTACTACCACCTCCACGACCGCCACCTCTACTACCGCCATCTCCGCTACTACCACCTCCGCGACCACCATCTCCACAACTACCACCTCCACTACTAACACCTCCACTACTACCACCTCCAATACTACCACCTCCACTACTACCATCTCCACTACTACCACCTCCACGACCACCTCCACTACCACCACCTCCACTACCACCACCTCCACTACTACCATCTCCACTACCACCACCTCCACTACTACCATCTCCACTACTACCACCTCCACGACCACCACCTCCACTACCACCACCTCCACTACTACCATCTCCACTACCACCACCTCCACTACTACCACCTCCAATACCACCACCTCCACTACTACCACCTCTACGACCACCACCTCCACTACTACCACCTCCACTACCACCACCTCCAATACCACCACCTCCAATACTACCACCTCCACTACTACCACCATCTCCACTACTACCACCTCCACGACCACCACCTCCACTACTACCACTACCACCAACTGCCACTATTCCACTACCCCAACCTGTGTGCTAGCTAGTCTATACCACCATCTGTGTGCTAACTAATCTATACCACCACCTGTGTGCTAACTAATCTATACCACCACCTGTGTGCTAGCTAATCTATACCACCACATGTGTGCTAGCTAGTCTATACCACCACCTGTGTGCTAGCTAATCTATACCACCACCTGTATGCTAGCTAGTCTATACCCCCACCTGTGTGCTAGCTAAGTCTATGCCACCACCGGTGTGCTGTGCTAACCTACACCACCACATGTGTGCTAACTAATCTATACCAACACCTGTGTGCTAGCTAGTCTATACCACCACCTGTGTGCTAGCTAGTCTATACCACCACCTGTGTGCTAGCTAGTCTATACCACCACCTGTGTGCTAGCTAGTCTATACCACCACCTATGTGCTAGCTAGTCTATACCACCACCTGTGTGATAGCTAGTCTATACCACTAGCACCACCCCCCCTTGGGCCTGTGTGCTAGCTAGTCTATACCACCACCTGTGTGCTAGCTAATCTATACCACCACCTGTGTGCTTGCTAGTCTATACCACCACCTGTGTGCTAGCTAATCTATACCACCACCTGTGTGCTAGCTAATCTATACCACCACCTGTGTGCTAGCTAGTCTATAGCACCACCTGTGCTAGCTAGTCTATACCACCACCTGTGTGCTAGCTAGTCTATACCACCACCTGTGTGCTAGCTAGTCTATACCACCACTGTGTGCTAGCTAGTCTATACCACCACCACCTGTGTGCTAGCTAGTCTATACCACCACCTGTGTGCTAGCTAGTCTATACCACCACCTGTGTGCTAGCTAGTCTATACCACCACCTGTGTGCTAGCTAGTCTATACCACCAACTGTGTGCTAGCTAGTCTATACCACCACCTGTAGTCTATACCACCACCTAGCTAGTCTATACCACCACCTGTGTGCTAGCTAGTCTATACCACCACCTGTGTGCTAGCTAGTCTATACCACCACCTGTGTGCTAGCTAGTCTATACCACCACCTGTGTGCTAGCTAGTCTATACCCCACCTGTGTGCTAGCTAGTCTATACCCCCACCTGTGCTAGTCTAGCTAGTCTATAGTCTATACCACCTGTGTGCTAGCTAGTCTATACCACCACCTGTGTGCTAGCTAGTCTATACCCCACCTGTGTGCTAGCTAGTCTATACCCCCACCTGTGTGCTAGCTATTCTATACCACCACCTGTGTGCTAGCTAGTCTATACCCCCATCTGTGTGCTAGCTAGTCTATGAAGGTGGCATTGCTGCAGTAGGAGATAAGAAGAAGGCCAATGAAGAGGCTATATCTCACTCTGACAGCCCTCCTTTCTCCCTCTTCCTCTCCTCCCTTCTCCCTCTCTCGGTGTGGGACAGGAGGAACTCTAGAGTGTGATCTTGCACTCCGTCCACCCCTCCTCCTCCTACTCTACTCCCCTCCTCTTCCTCTCTCCCTCTCTTCTACACTCCATCCAGTCCTCCACCACCAAGGACTGTCAGACAGGAGAGGTGAGGTGTAATCTGAAAGGTGTGGAACAGAAGAGACCAACACTCTTCCCACCTTGTCAGATCCCTGAGTCTCTCTCCACAGCCTAAATCCTACAGTCAGATACCTCAGTAACTCTCCACAGCCTAAATCCTAGTCAGATACCTCAGTAACTCTCCACAGCCTAGATCCTACAGTCAGATCCCTGAGTCTCTCTCCACAGCCTAAATCCTACAGTCAGATACCTCAGTAACTCTCCACAGCCTAAATCCTACAGTCCAATGGGGTGTGTTCTCATTCCCATCCTGTACTCCCTGTTCACTCATGACTGGATGGCCAGGCACGACTCCCAACACCATCATTAGGTTTGCTGATGACACAACAGTGGTAGGCCTGATCACCGACAAAGACGAGACAGCCTATAGGGAGGAGGTCAGAGACCTGGCAGTATGGTGCCAGGATACAAACCTCTCCCTCAATGTGATCAAGACAAAGAGATGATTGTGGACTACAGGAAAAGGAGGACTGAGCACATCTGCCATTCTCATCGACGGAGCTGTAGTGGAACAGGTTGAGAGCACCAAGTTCCTTGGTGTCCACGTCACCAACAAACTATCAGGGTTCAAACACACCAAGACAGTCGTGAAGAGGGCACGACAAAACCTATTCCTCCTCAGGAGACTGAAAATATTTGGCATGGGTTGTCAGATCCTTAAAATGTTCTACAGCTGCACCATCGAGAGCATCCTGACTGGTTGGACCCTCAATACCATATCTGGGTCGGTTATTGTGTCTGCTCAGCGGCAGGTAGCCTAGTGGTTAGAGGGTTGGGCCAGGACCCAGCAGGTAGCCTAGTGGTTAGAGCGTTGGGCCAGTAACCAGCAGGTAGTCTAGTGGTTAGAGCGCTGGACTAGTAACCAGCAGGTAGCCTAGTGGTTAGAGCGTTTGGTCAGTAACCAGCAGGTAGCCAGTGGTTAGAGCATTGGGCCAGTAACCAGCAGGTAGCCTAGTGGTTAGAGCGTTGGACTAGTAACCAGCAGGTAGCCTAGTGGTTAGAGTGTTGGACTAGTAACTGAAAGGTTGCAAGATCAAATCCCCGAGCAGATAAGGCAAAAATCTGTCGTTCTGCCCCCTGAACAAGACAGTTAACCCACTGTTCCTAGGCCGTCATTGAAAATAAGAATCTGTTCTTAACCAACTTGCCTAGTTAAATAAAGGTAAAAATATTAAACTGAGTCTCCTTCAACGGTCAACCAGTCACCTAAGACATCTGTTCCCTATGTCTGTTTGTGAATGGAGCCTCCAGTTGGATGTTATTCACCCAGCCATGGGAGAGCAGCCATATGGGAGAGCTGCCATGGAAGAGCAGCCATGGGAGAGCAGCCATATGGGAGAGCAGCCATGGGAGAGCAGCCATGGGAGAGCAGCCATGGGAGAGCAGATATGGGAGAGCTGCCATGGGAGAGCTGTCATAGGAGAGCCATGGGAGAGCTGTCATAGGAGAGCCATGGGAGAGCTGTCATAGGAGAGCAGCCATGGGAGAGCAGCCATATGGGAGAGCTGAGGAGAGCTGACATGGGAGAGCAGCCAGCCATGGGAGAGCAGCCATGGGAGAGCTGCCATGGGAGAGCAGCCATATGGGAGAACAGCCATGGAAGAGCAGCCATGGTAGAGCAGCCATATGGGAGAGCTGCCATGGGAGAGCAGCCATATGGGAGAGTAGCCATGGGAGAGCTGCATGGGGAGCTGCCATGGGAGAGCAGCCATGGGGGAGCAGCCATGTAACTTTAATCTTAAAGACATGTTCCGAGACTTTGGCAACTACTAATTATTTTTGAAACCTCCCTCTTTGGGCTGGATGAGTGTAGTTCTTGCATGTATAATCTATGAGCAAAATTACAGTCTTACCTCAATTAGTCACGAAATCCCTCGTTTTTGAAAGCAACTGCTTTTTCTGAAAGCTGTGCTGCGCCATTGTACCTTCATTTTCCCCCACGTGGGACAGCACCATAGAAATTTGAGTTCAACCAATGAGCTTCAGCCCCTCGTCATAAGAGTGAAAGCTAGCAAGATGCACATGACGCACCACAGCAGAAGAGAGAGAGTAATGATGTGGTGCACATATCTGGACAGGACTGACGAGGTACCCAGTCTGGTCTGTTACCAGTCTGGTCTGCTTGTCACTCTGCTCCCTCCTCCCTGTCTAATGCTGTCCCCTACAGCCCTGGTCTGTTACCAGTCTGGTCTCCTCCCTGTCTAATGCTGTCCCCTACAGCCCTGGTCTGTTACCAGTCTGGTCTGTTACCAGTCTGGTCTCCTCCCTGTCCCTCCTCCCTCCCTTACAGCCCTGGTCTGTTTACCAGTCTGGTCTCCTCCCTGACTAATACTGTCCCCTACAGCCCTGGTCTGTTACCAGCCTGGTCTCCTCCATGACTAATACTGTCCTCTACAGCCCTGGTCTGTTACCAGTCTGGTCTGTTACCAGTCTGGTCTCCTCCCTGTCCCTCCTCCCTCCCTTACAGCCCTGGTCTGTTATCAGTCTGGTCTGTTACCAGTCTGGTCTCCTCCCTGTCTCATACTGTCCTCTACAGCCCTGGTCTGTTACCAGTCTGGTCTGTTACCAGTGTGGTCTGTTACCAGTCTAATACTGTCCTCTACAGCCCTGGTCTGTTACCAGTCTGGTCTGTTACCAGTCTGGTCTGTTACCAGTCTGGTCTCCTCCCTGTCTAAAACTGTCCTCTACAGCCCTGGTCTGTTACCAGTCTGGTCTCCTCCCTGACTAATACTGAGCTCTACAGCCCTGGTCTGTTACCAGTCTGGTTTGTTACCAGTCTGGTCTGTTACCAGTCTGGTCTCCTCCCTGTCTAATAACTGTCCTCTACAGCCCTGGTCTGTTACCAGTCTGGTCTGTTACCAGTCTGGTCTGTTACCAGTCTTGTCTCCTCCCTGTCTATTTACTGTCCTCTACAGCCCTGGTCTCTTACCAGTCTGGTCTGTTACCAGTCTGGTCTCCTCCCTGTCTAATTACTGTCCTCTACAGCCCTGGTCTGCTCTCTGTTATCTCCCAGACCCACCACACTGTGCTTTGGATGAGGAGGAAGCTGTCCTCTACAGCCCTGGTCTGCTCTCTGTTATCTCCCAGACCCACCACACTGTGCTTTGGATGAGGAGGAAGCTGTCCTCTACAGCCCTGGTCTGCTCTCTGTTATCTCCCAGACCCACCACACTGTGCTTTGGATGAGGAGGAAGCTGTCCTCTTCAGCCCTGGTCTGCTCTCTGTTATCTCCCAGACCCACCACACTGTGCTTTGGATGAGGAGGAAGCTGTCCTCTTCAGCCCTGGTCTGCTCTCTGTTATCTCCCAGACCCACCACACTGTGCTTTGGATGAGGAGGAAGCTGTCCTCTACAGCCCTGGTCTGCTCTCTGTTATCTCCCAGACCCACCACACTGTGCTTTGGATGAGGAGGAAGCTGTCCTCTACAGCCCTGGTCTGCTCTCTGTTATCTCCCAGACCCACCACACTGTGCTTTGGATGAGGTGGAAGCTGTCCTCTACAGCCCTGGTCTGCTCTCTGTTATCTCCCAGACCCACCACACTGTGCTTTGGATGAGGAGGAAGCTGTCATTTACAGGCCTGTTAAATGCCAATATCTGACATTATAAGCTTATCATGAAATGTTCTTTTATACATTTATTATGTTGTAGGTTTATTTTATTTTTTTAAATAACCTGTTATATAAAATAAAATTTCATGCAAATGTTATTACTGTATATGTTAACTCAGAAGTGGAGGTTGAAATGTTTTTAAAAAAACATTAATATAGAGTAAGTATAGTTTCTACAGTACTCTATGTCATCCACCTAATTCAATGCAGAAATGTGATACAATATGGGCTTGCTGACATTTCATCATTCAATTTCCCTTCAATAATAGTGTTGTCTCCATTTATAACCTCAGCTTTCACCTCTCTCTAAAAAAAGCCTGCAAATGAATCTCATATTGCCAAGACCCCGTGGAGAAATTCATTCACGGAGCAAAGTGGAGACATTCTCAAGGTCTCAAAAATATTCCAGCCAATCGTTGACAATCCACACTTCTGATAATAGTGTCCTATTCTAGTACACACACTGCATAGTACTGTAGGACCAGGAGTTTACTCCTGACCACGTCACCTGACAAAGAAAACCTCTGGGCCCTACGATTAGGCTACACAGGCACCAAGTATAAATTGTGTTAACATTCCCTTACGATTAAATCTGAAGCACAGAGTTGAGTAAACGAATAAACTCAAATCAATGAATCAGTATATTTAATAGAGGTCGCAGAGCAGAGCTCACAGACAACAGAGGTCGCAGAGAAGTCTCTGAGCCATCAGACCAGTCAAATTAAATCAAAGTTTATTTGTCACGTGCGCTTTTTTTCCTAGACTTGGCACTCCGGTACTGCTTGCCATGTGGTAGTAGAGAGAACAGTCTATGACTGGGGTCTTTGATAATTTCTAGGGCCGTCCTCTGACACCACCTGGTGTAGAGGTCCTGGGTGGCAGGAAGCTTAGCCCAGTGATGTACTGGGCCGTACGCACTACCCTCTGTAGTGCTTTGCGGTCTGGAGGCCGAGCAATTGCCGTGCCAGTCAGTGATGCAACCGGTCAGGACGCTCTCGATGGCGCAGCTGTAGAAGCTGCAGTCACTAAAGCTTTCAAGGGTAAGTCTCCTCCTCCTTAAAACAAAGTTATTGGAAGAAGGAAGTCAAAGACCTGAGTCTAAGAACACCACAGACAGTACTGGTACTGTCTCAGTCTACAGTCAAAACACTGGACTTTAACTACTGGGTAAAGGATGGGAGAGGTCTCAGCATCAATCTACTGCTAGTCAAAACACTGGTCCACTTTAACTACTGGTCTACAGTAAAGGATGGGAGAGGTCTCAGCATCAATCTACTGCTAGTCAAAACACTGGCCCACTTTAACACTTCTCTGTCTCTCTCCTTTAGAAATGTCCTACGGACGACCACCAGACTGCTAGAATATCAAGGGCACTTTAAGGCTGAGTTTCTGTACAGCACTGATGTGACATCAGCTGATGGAAGAAGGGCTTTATAAATACATTTGATTGATTGATTCTACAATTTTGGTCAAAGTCGCTGCTCACCTCTACACAGACATAGAAGGGTGTGTGCCCGGTGTGTGTGTGTGTGTGTGTGTAACCAGCATCTACAGAGCATGGTCTGACACGAAACTGAATGATTGCTGACCTGTAGCGTGAGACTGGAGACAGATGGTTCATTGACAACAATACATTCTATGTCCATGCTGCTTCAGTTTGACAATATGGTTGAGTTACAATATGTGATTATTAAGAGTTTCTGACATGTCAACATTATACTGATTGGACTAGATTGTGGACGACTCTTGGACTAGATTGTGAATGACTCTTGGACTAGATTGTGGACGACTCTTGGACTAGATTGCGGACGACTCTTGGACTAGATTGCGGACGACTCTTGGACTAGATTGTGGACGACTCTTGGACTAGATTCTGAATGACTCTTGGACTAGATTCTGAACGACTCTTGGATTAGATTGTGGCCGACTCTTGGACTAGATTGTGGACGACTCTTGGACTAGATTGTGGACGACTCTTGGACTAGTTTGTGACGACTCTTGGACTAGATTGTGGACGACTCTTGGACTAGATTGTGGACGACTCTTGGACTAGATTCTGAAGGACTCTTGGACTAGAATGTGGACGACTCTTGGACTTAGATTGTGGACGGCTCTTGGACTAGACTCTTGGACTAGAATGTGATGACTCTTGGACTAGATTGTGGACGACTCTTGGACTAGATTGTGGACGACTCTTGGACTAGATTGTGGACGACTCTTGGACTAGATTGTGGACGACTCTTGGACTAGATTGTGGACGACTCTTGGACTAGATTGTGAAGGACTCTTGGACTAGAATGTGGACGACTCTTGGACTAGATTCTGAAGGACTCTTGGACTAGAATGTGGACGACTCTTGGACTACATTGCTGATGACTCTTGGACTAGATTGAGGATGACTCTTGGACTAGATTGAGGATGACTCTTGGACTAGATTGCGGACGACTCTTGGACTAGATTGCGGACGTCTCTTGGACTAGATTGTGGACGACTCTTGGACTAGATTGAGGATGACTCTTGGACTAGATTGTGGGTCCCAGGTGCTCTTGGACTAGATTGTGGACGACTCTTGGACTAGATTGTGAACGACTCTTGGACTAGATTGTTACCATCGACTCTTGGACTAGATTGTGGACGACTCTTGGACTAGATTGTGGATGACTCTTGGACTAGATTGTGGACGACTCTTGGACTAGATGTGAAGGACTCTTGGACTAGAATGTGGACGACTCTTGGACTAGATTCTGAAGGACTCTTGGACTAGAATGTCCTTTGACTCTTGGACTACATTGGACGACTCTTGGACTAGATTGAGGATGACTCTTGGACTAGATTGAGGATGACTCTTGGACTAGATTGTCGACTCTTGGACTAGATTACGGATCTCTTGGACCAGATTGAGGATGACTCTTGGACTAGATTGCGGACGACTCTTGGACTAGATTGCGGACGTCTCTTGGACTAGATTGTGGACGACTCTTGGACTAGATTGAGGATGACTCTTGGACTAGATCATCCTAGGGTCCCAGGTGTCCTTAATGCTCCTGTTATTACCATCCTAGGGTCTCTGGTGTCCTTAATGCTCCTGTTATTACCATCCTACGGTCCCAGGTGTCCTTAATGCTCCTGTTATTACCATCCGAGGGTCCCAGATGTCCTTAATGCTCCTTTTATTACCATCCTAGGGTCCCATGTGTCCTTAATGCTGCTGTTATTAGCATCCTAGGGTCCCAGGTGTCCTTAATGCTCCTTTTATTACCATCCTAGGGTCCCAGGTGTCCTTAATGCTCCTGTTATTACCATCCTAGGGTCCCAGGTGTCCTTAATGCTCCTGTTATTACCATCCTAGGGTCCCAGGTGTCCTTAATGCTCCTGTTATTACCATCCTAGGGTCCCAGGTGTCCTTAATGCTCCTTTTATTACCATCCTAGGGTCCCAGGTGTCCTTAATGCTCCTGTTATTACCATCCTAGGGTCTCAGGCGTCCTTAATGCTCCTGTTATTACCATCCTAGGGTCCCAGGTGTCCTTAATGCTCCTTTTATTACCATCCTAGGGTCCCAGGTGTCCTTAATGCTCCTGTTATTACCATCCTAGGGTCCCAGGTGTCCTTAATGCTCCTGTTATTACCATCCTAGGGTCCCAGGTGTCCTTAAAGCTCCTGTTTATGTCCATGTTGTTGTCCTACTCTACATGTTATTCCAACGAAAGGTCATTCCAGGTTCAACAAACAGCCTACAGGTCAGGCAGAAAGATTAAACAAGTCCAGGCATCATGTGACCTCTGTATAATCAGCTAAATTACCCCGTTGTGCATTGCCCACTGAGCAGCATAATAATGGAATGAATGTACAAATATCCAAAGTTAGAATTAGAACAAAAACAAGTTTTAACAGTGCAGTGGCAAAGACAACTGTTTATCACCTCTAACATAACCTGGTTAAACCTGGTACAGTCATTCATGTTAATCTAGTAACCTACTAATATAACCTGGTATGGTCATTCATGTTAATCTAGTAACCTACTAATATAACCTGGTTAAACCTGGTACAGTCATTCATGTTAATCTAGTAACCTACTAATATAACCTGGTATGGTCATTCATGTTAATCTAGTAACCTACTAATATAACCTGGTTAAACCTAGTACAGTCATTCATGTTAATCTAGTAACCTACTAATATGACCTGGTATGGTCATTCATGTTAATCTAGTAACCTACTAATATGACCTGGTATGGTCATTCATGTTAATCTAGTAACCTACTAATATAACCTGGTACAGTCATTCATGTTAATCTAGTAACCTACTAATATAACCTGGTTAAACCTGGTACAGTCATTCATGTTAATCTAGTAACCTACTAATATAACCTGGTTAAACCAGGTACAGTCATTCATGTTAATCTAGTAACCTACTAATATAACCTGGTTAAACCTGGTACAGTCATTCATGTTGTAAATGTCACCCCCTAGTGTAGTTGTAAACGGTCACCCCCTAGTGTAGTTGTAACGGTCACCCCCTAGTGTAGTTGTAACTGTCACCCCTAGTGTAGTTGTAACTGTCACCCCTAGTGTAGTTGTAACTGTCACCCCTAGTGTAGTTGTAAATGTCACCTCTAGTATAGTTGTAACTGTCACCTCTAGTGTAGTTGTAACGGTCACCCCCTGGTGTAGTTGTAACTGTCACCCCTAGTGTAGTTGTAACTGTCACCCCTAGTGTAGTTGTAACTGTAACCCCTAGTGTAGTTGTAACTGTCACCCCCTAGTGTAGTTGTAACTGTCACCCCTAGTGTAGTTGTAACTGTCACCCCTAGTGTAGTTGTAACTGTCACCCCTAGTGTAGTTGTAACTGTCACCCCTAGTGTAGTTGTAACTGTCACCCCTAGTGTAGTTGTAACTGTCACCCCTAGTGTAGTTGTAACTGTCACCCCTAGTGTAGTTGTAACTGTCACCCCTAGTGTAGTTGTAACTGTCACCCCTAGTGTAGTTGTAACTGTCACCCCTAGTGTAGTTGTAACTGTCACCCCTAGTGTAGTTGTAACTGTCACCCCTAGTGTAGTTGTAACTGTCACCCCTAGTGTAGTTGTAACTGTCACCCCTAGTGTAGTTGTAACTGTCACCCCTAGTGTAGTTGTAACTGTCACCCCTAGTGTAGTTGTAACTGTCACCCCTAGTGTAGTTGTAACTGTCACCCCTAGTGTAGTTGTAACTGTCACCCCTAGTGTAGTTGTAACTGTCACCCCTAGTGTAGTTGTAACTGTCACCCCTAGTGTAGTTGTAACTGTCACCCCTAGTGTAGTTGTAACTGTCACCCCTAGTGTAGTTGTAACTGTCACCCCCTAGTGTAGTTGTAACTGTCACCCCTAGTGTAGTTGTAACTGTCAACCCCTAGTGTAGTTGTAACTGTCACACCCTAGTGTAGTTGTAACTGTCACCCCTAGTGTAGTTGTAACTGTCACCCCTAGTGTAGTTGTAACTGTCACCCCTAGTGTAGTTGTAACTGTCACCCCTAGTGTAGTTGTAACTGTCACCCCTAGTGTAGTTGTAACTGTCACCCCTAGTGTAGTTGTAACTGTCACCCCTAGTGTAGTTGTAACTGTCACCCCTAGTGTAGTTGTAACTGTCACCCCTAGTGTAGTTGTAACTGTCACCCCCTAGTGTAGTTGTAACTGTCACCCCTAGTGTAGTTGTAACTGTAACTGTCACTGTCCCCTAGTGTAGTTGTAACTGTCACCCCTAGTGTAGTTGTAACTGTCACCCCTAGTGTAGTTGTAACTGTCACCCCTAGTGTAGTTGTAACTGTCACCCCTAGTGTAGTTGTAACTGTCCCTAGTGTAGTTGTAACTGTCACCCCTAGTGTAGTTGTAACTGTCACCCCTAGTGTAGTTGTAACTGTCACCCCCTAGTGTAGTGTAACTGTTGTAACTGTCACCCCTAGTGTAGTTGTAACTGTCACCCCTAGTGTAGTTGTAACTGTCACCCCTAGTGTAGTTGTAACTGTCACCCCTAGTGTAGTTGTAACTGTCACCCCTAGTGTAGTTGTAACTGTCACCCTAGTGTAGTTGTAACTGTCACCCCTAGTGTAGTTGTAACTGTCACCCCTAGTGTAGTTGTAACTGTCACCCCTAGTGTAGTTGTAACTGTCACCCCTAGTGTAGTTGTAACTGTCACCCCTAGTGTAGTTGTAACTGTCACCCCTAGTGTAGTTGTAACTGTCACCCCTAGTGTAGTTGTAACTGTCACCCCTAGTGTAGTTGTAACTGTCACCCCTAGTGTAGTTGTAACTGTCACCCCTAGTGTAGTTGTAACTGTCACCCCTAGTGTAGTTGTAACTGTCACCCCTAGTGTAGTTGTAACTGTCACCCCTAGTGTAGTTGTAACTGTCACCCCTAGTGTAGTTGTAACTGTCACCCCTAGTGTAGTTGTAACTGTCACCCCTAGTGTAGTTGTAACTGTCACCCCTAGTGTAGTTGTAACTGTCACCCCCTAGTGTAGTTGTAACTGTCACCCCTAGTGTAGTTGTAACTGTCACCCCTAGTGTAGTTGTAACTGTCACCCCTAGTGTAGTTGTAACTGTCACCCCTAGTGTAGTTGTAACTGTCACCCCTAGTGTAGTTGTAACTGTCACCCCTAGTGTAGTTGTAACTGTCACCCCTAGTGTAGTTGTAACTGTCACCCCTAGTGTAGTTGTAACTGTCACCCCTAGTGTAGTTGTGTAGTTGTAACTGTCACCCCTAGTGTAGTTGTAACTGTCACCCCTAGTGTAGTTGTAACTGTCACCCCTAGTGTAGTTGTAACTGTCACCCCTAGTGTAGTTGTAACTGTCACCCCTAGTGTAGTTGTAACTGTCACCCCTAGTGTAGTTGTAACTGTCACCCCTAGTGTAGTTGTAACTGTCACCCCTAGTGTAGTTGTAACTGTCACCCCTAGTGTAGTTGTAACTGTCACCCCCTAGTGTAGTTGTAACTGTCACCCCTAGTGTAGTTGTAACTGTCACCCCTAGTGTAGTTGTAACTGTCACCCCTAGTGTAGTTGTAACTGTCACCCCTAGTGTAGTTGTAACTGTCACCCCTAGTGTAGTTGTAACTGTCACCCCTAGTGTAGTTGTAACTGTCACCCCTAGTGTAGTTGTAACTGTCACCCCTAGTGTAGTTGTAACTGTCACCCCTAGTGTAGTTGTAACTGTCACCCCTAGTGTAGTTGTAACTGTCACCCCTAGTGTAGTTGTAACTGTCACCCCTAGTGTAGTTGTAACTAACCCCTAGTGTAGTTGTAACTGTCACCCCTAGTGTAGTTGTAACTGTCACCCCTAGTGTAGTTGTAACTGTCACCCCTAGTGTAGTTGTAACTGTCACCCCTAGTGTAGTTGTAACTGTCACCCCTAGTGTAGTTGTAACTGTCACCCCTAGTGTAGTTGTAACTGTCACCCCTAGTGTAGTTGTAACTGTCAGTTGTAACCCCTAGTGTAGTTGTAACTGTCACCCCTAGTGTAGTTGTAACTGTCACCCCCTAACTGTCACCCTAGTGTAGTTGTAACTGTCACCCCTAGTGTAGTTGTAACTGTCACCCCCTAGTGTAGTTGTAACTGTCACCCCTAGTGTAGTTGTAACTGTCACCCCTAGTGTAGTTGTAACTGTCACCCCTAGTGTAGTTGTAACTGTCACCCCTAGTGTAGTTGTAACTGTCACCCTCTAGTGTAGTTGTAACTGTCACCCCTAGTGTAGTTGTAACTGTCACCCCTAGTGTAGTTGTAACTGTCACCCCTAGTGTAGTTGTAACTGTCACCCCTAGTGTAGTTGTAACTGTCACCCCTAGTGTAGTTGTAACTGTCACCCCTAGTGTAGTTGTAACTGTCACCCCTAGTGTAGTTGTAACTGTCACCCCTAGTGTAGTTGTAACTGTCACCCCTAGTGTAGTTGTAACTGTCACCCCTAGTGTAGTTGTAACTGTCACCTCTAGTGTAGTTGTAACTGTCACCCCTAGTGTAGTTGTAACTGTCACCCCTAGTGTAGTTGTAACTGTCACCCCTAGTGTAGTTGTAACTGTCACCCCTAGTGTAGTTGTAACTGTCACCCCTAGTGTAGTTGTAACTGTCACCCCCTAGTGTAGTTGTAACTGTCACCCCCTAGTGTAGTTGTAACTGTCACCCCTAGTGTAGTTGTAACTGTCACCCCTAGTGTAGTTGTAACTGTCACCCCTAGTGTAGTTGTAACTGTCACCCCTAGTGTAGTTGTAACTGTCACCCCTAGTGTAGTTGTAACGGTCACCCCCTAGTGTAGTTGTAACTGTCACCCCTAGTGTAGTTGTAACTGTCACCCCCTAGTGTAGTTGTAACTGTCACCCCCCTAGTGTAGTTGTAACTGTCACCCCTAGTGTAGTTGTAACTGTCACCCCTAGTGTAGTTGTAACTGTCACCCCTAGTCTGTAACCCCTAGTGTAGTTGTAACTGTCACCCCTAGTGTAGTTGTAACTGTCACCCCTAGTGTAGTTGTAACTGTCACCCCTAGTGTAGTTGTAACTGTCACCCCCTAGTGTAGTTGTAACTGTCACCCCTAGTGTAGTTGTAACTGTCACCCCTAGTGTAGTTGTAACTGTCACCCCTAGTGTAGTTGTAACTGTCACCCCTAGTGTAGTTGTAACTGTCACCCCTAGTGTAGTTGTAACTGTCACCCCTAGTGTAGTTGTAACTGTCACCCCTAGTGTAGTTGTAACTGTCACCCTAGTGTAGTTGTAACCCCTAGTGTAGTTGTAACTGTCACCCCTAGTGTAGTTGTAACTGTCACCCCTAGTGTAGTTGTAACTGTCACCCTCTAGTGTAGTGTAACTGTAAGTGTAGTTGTCACCCCTAGTGTAGTTGTAACTGTCACCCCTAGTGTAGTTGTAACTGTCACCCCTAGTGTAGTTGTAACTGTCACCCCTAGTGTAGTTGTAACTGTAACCCCCTAGTGTAGTTGTAACTGTCACCCCTAGTGTAGTTGTAACGGTCACCCCCTAGTGTAGTTGTAACTGTCACCCCTAGTGTAGTTGTAACTGTCACCCCCTAGTGTAGTTGTAACTGTCACCCCCTAGTGTAGTTGTAACTGTCACCCCTAGTGTAGTTGTAACTGTCACCCCTAGTGTAGTTGTAACTGTCACCCCTAGTGTAGTTGTAACTGTCACCCCTAGTGTAGTTGTAACTGTCACCCCTAGTGTAGTTGTAACTGTCACCCCTAGTGTAGTTGTAACTGGTCACCCCTAGTGTAGTTGTAACTGTCACCCCCTAGTGTAAGTTGTAACTGTAACCCCTAGTGTAGTTGTAACTGTCACCCCTAGTGTAGTTGTAACTGTCACCCCTAGTGTAGTTGTAACTGTCACCCCTAGTGTAGTTGTAACTGTCCCCTAGTGTAGTTGTAACTGTCACCCCTAGTGTAGTTGTAACTGTCACCCCTAGTGTAGTTGTAACTGTCACCCCTAGTGTAGTTGTAACTGTCACCCCTAGTGTAGTTGTAACTGTCACCCCTAGTGTAGTTGTAACTGTCACCCCTAGTGTAGTTGTAACTGTCACCCCTAGTGTAGTTGTAACTGTCACCCCTAGTGTAGTTGTAACTGTCACCCCTAGTGTAGTTGTAACTGTCACCCTAGTGTAGTGTAGTTGTAACTGTCACCCCTAGTGTAGTTGTAACTGTCACCCCCCCTAGTGTAGTTGTAACTGTCACCCCTAGTGTAGTTGTAACTGTCACCCCTAGTGTAGTTGTAACTGTCACCCCCTAGTGTAGTTGTAACTGTCACCCCTAGTGTAGTTGTAACTGTCACCCCTAGTGTAGTTGTAACTGTCACCCCTAGTGTAGTTGTAACTGTCACCCCTAGTGTAGTTGTAACTGTCACCCCCTAGTGTAGTCTAACCCCTAGTGTAGTTGTAACTGTCACCCCTAGTGTAGTTGTAACTGTCACCCCTAGTGTAGTTGTAACTGTCACCCCTAGTGTAGTTGTAACTGTCACCCCTAGTGTAGTTGTAACTGTCACCCCTAGTGTAGTTGTAACTGTCACCCCTAGTGTAGTTGTAACTGTCACCCCTAGTGTAGTTGTAACTGGTCACCCCCTAGTGTAGTTGTAATGGTCACCCCTAGTGTAGTTGTAACTGTCACCCCTCACCCCTAGTGTAGTTGTAACTGTCACCCCTAGTGTAGTTGTAACTGTAACCCCTAGTGTAGTTGTAACTGTCACCCCCTAGTGTAGTTGTAACTGTCACCCCCTAGTGTAGTTGTAACGGTCACCCCCTAGTGTAGTTCAGAACAATAGATTCAGACACTATAGTATTGATAAATTACACTGTTCTCTGAGATCTCCAATGATATGCTCTCTCCCTCTCTCTCTCCCTTTCTCTCCTCGTCTCCCCCTCCCACCCCTGCTCTCCCTCTCTCCCTCTCTTCCCCCTCCCACCCCTACTCTCCCTCTCTCCCTCTCTCCCCCTCCCACCCCTGCTCTCCCTCTCCCCCTCTCTCCCCCTCCCACCCCTGCTCTCCCCTCTCTCCCCTCCCACCCCTGCTCTTCCCTCTCCCCCTCCCACCCTGCTCTCCCTCTCCCCCTCCCACCCTGCTCTCCCTCTCTCCCCCTCCCACCCCTGCTCTCCCTCTCTCTCCCCTCCCACCCCTGCTCTCACTCTCTCCCCCTCCCACCCTGCTCTCCCTCTCTCCCCTCCCACCCTGCTCTCCCCTCTCTCCCCCTCCCACCCTGCTCTCCCTCCCTCCCTCTCTCTCCCCCTCCCACCCCTGCTCTCCCTCTCCCCCTCCCACCCTGCTCTCCCTCTCTCCCCTCCCATCCTGCTCTCCCTCTCTCCCCCTCCCACCCCTGCTCTCCCTCTCTCCCCCTCCCACCCTGCTCTCCCTCTCTCCCCTTCCCACCCTGCTCTCCCTCCCTCCCTCTCTCCCCCTCCCACCCCTGCTCTCCCTCTCTCCCCCTCCCACCCTGCTCTCCCTCTCTCCCCCTCCCACCCTGCTCTCCCTCTCTCCCCTCCCACCCTGCTCTCCCTCTCTCCCCTTCCCACCCTGCTCCCTCCCTCCCTCCCTCTCTCCCCCTCCCACCCCTGCTCTCCCTCTCCCCCTCCCACCCCTGCTCTCCCTCTCTCCCCCTCCCACCCTGCTCTCCCTCTCTCCCCCTCCCACCCTGCTCTCCCTCTCTCCCCTTCCCACCCTGCTCTCCCTCCCTCCCTCTCTCCCCCCCTCCCACCCCCCTCTCCCTCTCTCCCCCTCCCACCCTGCTCTCCCTCTCTCCCCCTCCCACCCCTGCTCTCCCTCTCTCCCCCTCCCACCCTGCTCTCCCTCTCTCCCCCTCCCACCCTGCTCTCCCTCTCTCCCCCTTCCCACCCTGCTCTCCCTCCCTCCCTCTCTCCCCCCTCCCACCCCTGCTCTCCCTCTCTCCCCTCCCACCCTGCTCTCCCTCTCTCCCCTCCCACCCTGCTCTCCCTCTCTCCCCCTCCCACCCCTGCTCTCCCTCTCTCCCCTCCCACCCCTGCTCTCCCTCTCTCCCCCTCCCACCCTGCTCTCCCTCTCTCCCCCTCCCACCCTGCTCTCCCTCTCTCCCCTCCCACCCTGCTCTCCCCCTCCCTCCCTCTCTCTCCCCCTCCCACCCCTGCTCTCCCTCTCCCCCCACCCCACCCTGCTCTCCCTCTCTCCCCCTCCCACCCTGCTCTCCCTCTCTCCCCCTCCCACCCTGCTCTCCCTCTCTCCCCCTCCCACCCTGCTCTCCCTCTCTCCCCTTCCCACCCTGCTCTCCCTCTCTCCCCCTCCCACCCTGCTCTCCCTCTCCCCCTCCCACCCCTGCTCTCCCTCTCTCCCCCTCCCACCCTGCTCTCCCTCTCTCCCCTCCCACCCTGCTCTCCCCTCTCCCCCTCCCACCCTGCTCTCCCCTCTCCCCTTCCCACCCTGCTCTCCCTCCCTCCCTCCCCCCCCACCCCTGCTCTCCCTCTCTCCCCCTCCCACCCTGCTCTCCCTCTCTCCCCCTCCCACCCTGCTCTCCCCTCTCTCCCCTCCCACCCTGCTCTCCCTCTCTCCCCTCCCACCCTGCTCTCCCTCTCTCCCCTTCCACCCTGCTCTCCCTCTCCCCCCCTCCCACCCTGCTCTCCCTATCTCCCTCTCTCTCCCCCTCCCACCACTGCTCTCCCTCTCTCCCCCTCCCACCCCTGCTCTCCCCTATTTCTCTGCAGCATGGGGTTGGGTAGGGGCGGGCCTAGTTTCAGGGAGCCCCTGTGACACGACTGTGATTGGACGAGACAGTGCAGAGCCAGATCAAAGTGTTATACCAGTGGCCCTGGAGCAGAGAGTCGATAAGGCTGAGTGTCTGCAGCTACGCTGAGCAGTACTGAGAGACGGGACTGATCTCTATTGGAAGGGCTTTTCATTACGACAACAGGCTTTAGTCCGGTTCTGGAGAAACCATCCCATCTCAAATACATAGTGACAAGAGTGTCTTCACACAGGCTAAACGATACAGAATACTTGCACTTATTCGGGACCAAAATACGCACGTGAAACCAAGTCTATAACAGAGCACGGTATACTGTAGATAGGAGCACGGTCACAGTTCAGGATACTGTAGATAGGAGCACGGTATACTGTAGATAGGAGCACGGTATACTGCAGATAGGAGCACGGTATACTGCAGATAGGAGCACGGTATACTGTAGATAGGAGCACGGTCACAGTTCAGGATACTGTAGATAGGAGCACGGTATTATGCAGATAGGAGCACGGTCACAGTTCAGTATACTGCAGATAGGAGCACGGAATACTGTAGATAGGAGCACGGTCACAGTTCAGGATACTGTAGATAGGAGCACGGTATACTGCAGATAGGAGCACGGTCACAGTTCAGTATACTGCAGATAGGAGCACGGAATACTGTAGATAGGAGTACGGTCACAGTTCAGGATACTGTAGATAGGAGCACGGTATACTGCAGATAGGAGCACGGTCACAGTTCAGTATACTGCAGATAGGAGCACGGTATACTGCAGATAGGACAACAGGCACAGCTCAGTATACTGCAGATAGGAGCACGGTATACTGCAGATAGGAGCACGGTCACAGTTCAGTATACTGCAGATAGGAGCACGGAATACTGTAGATAGGAGTACGCGGTCACAGTTCAGTATACTGCAGATAGGAGCACGGTATACTGCAGATAGGACAACAGGCACAGCTCAGTATACTGCAGATAGGACAACAGGCACAGCTCAGTATACTGCAGATAGGAGCACGGTATACTGCAGATAGGAGTACGGTCACAGTTCAGTGTACTGCAGATAGGAGCACGGTATACTGCAGATAGGAGCACAGGCACAGTTCAGTGTACTGCAGATAGGCGCACGGACACAGTTCAGTATACCGCAGAAAGAATGTGGCTGTCTGTTTATTGGTATATGGCATCACCAGCTGTAAATGTTTCAGATTGTTTAACTCACTGTATGGAGAAACTCACTGTATGGAGAAACTCACTGTATGGAGAAACTCACTGTATGGTCACTGTATGGTGTAACTCACTGTATGGTGTAACTCACTGTATGGAGAAACTCACTGTATGGAGAAACTCACTGTATGGAGAAACTCACTGTATGGTGAAACTCACTGTATGGTGTAACTCACTGTATGGAGAAACTCACTGTATGGAGAAACTCACTGTATGGAGAAACTCACTGTATGGAGTAACTCACTGTATGGTGTAACTCACTGTATGGAGAAACTCACTGTATGGAGAAACTCACTGTATGGAGAAACTCACTGTATGGTCCTGTATGGTGTAACTCACTGTATGGAGAAACTCACTGTATGGAGAAACTCACTGTATGGTGTAACTCACTGTATGGAGAAACTCACTGTATGGAGAAACTCACTGTATGGAGAAACTCACTGTATGGTGTAACTCACTGTATGGAGAAACTCACTGTATGGAGAAACTCACTGTATGGTGAAACTCACTGTATGGAGAAACTCACTGTATGGAGAAACTCACTGTATGGAGAAACTCACTGTATGGATAAACTCACTGTATGGAGAAACTCACTGTATGGAGAAACTCATGGAGAAACTCACTGTATGGTCCTGTATGGAGAAACTCACTGTATGGTGAAACTCACTGTATGGTGAAACTCACTGTATGGAGAAACTCACTGTATGGAGAAACTCACTGTATGGAGAAACTCACTGTATGGAGAAACTCACTGTATGGAGAAACTCACTGTATGGTCCTGTATGGTGTAACTCACTGTATGGTGAAACTCACTGTATGGAGAAACTCACTGTATGGAGAAACTCACTATATAGCTTTTGACTCAATGTGACATATAAATTGATGGAAATATGTGTTTGTGGAAAACACACAACATTATAAAAATCCATGTATACAAACAAAGTGTGTGGTTAAAATAGGAAAAACCACACAGATGTATTTCCTCAGAGCCGTGGGGTGAGACAGGGATGCAGCTTGAGCCCCACCCTCTTCAATATTTATATATATCAATGAATTGGTGAGGGCACAAGAACAGTATGCAACACCCGGCCTCACCCTACTAGAATCTGAAGTCTAATCAAATCAAATTTTATTAGTCACATGCACATGTTTAGCTGATGTTATTGTGAGTGTAGTGAAATGCTTGTGCTTCTAGTTCCGACAGTGCAGCAATATCTAACAAATGTCTACTGTTTTCAGGTGATCTGGTGCTTCTGTCCCCAACCAAGGAGGTTCTACAGCAGCACCTAGATCTCCTGCACAGATTCTGTCAGACCTGGGCCCTGACAGTAAATCTCAGTAAGACCAAAATAATGGTGTTCAAAAAAATCCAGTTGCCAGGACCACGAACACAAATTCCACCTGGACACTGTTGCCCTAGAGCACACAAAAAAACTATACATACCTTGGCCTAAACATCAGCGCCACAGGTAACTTCCACAAAGCTGTGAACGATCTGAGAGACAAGGCAAGAAGGGCATTCTATGCCATCAAAAGAACTTACAATTTCACATCCCAATTAGGATTTGGCTAAAAATACTTTCATAACAAAGCCATCACCTACAGAGAGATGAACCTGGAGAAGAGTCCCCTAAGCAAGCTGGTCCTGGGGCTCTGTTTACAAACACAAACAGACCCCACAGAACCTGAGGACAGCAGCACAATTAGACCCAACCAAATCATGAGAAAACAAAAAGATAATTAATTTACACACTGGAAAGAATTAACAAAAAAACAGAGCAAACTAGAATTCTATTTGCCCCTAAACAGAGAGTACACAGTGGCAAAATACCTGACCACTGTGACTGAACCAAACTTAAGGAAAGCTTTGACTATGTACAGACTCAGTGAGCATAGCCTTGCTATTGAGAAAGGCCACCATAGGCAGACCTGGCTCTCAAGAAAAGACAGGCTATGTTCACACTGCCCACAAAATGAGGTGGAAACTGAGCTGCACTTCCTAACCTACTGCCAAACTGGAGACACATATTTCCCTCAGATTACACAGATGCACAAATAATTTGAAAACAAATCCAATTTGGATAAACTCCCATATCTACTGGGTGAAATACCACAGTGAGCCATCATCACAGCAGCAGGATGTGTGACCTGTTGCCACCAGAAAAGGGCAACCAGTGGAGCATAAACATTGTAAATACAACTTATTTGTGTATTTTCCCTTTCATACTTCCAACTAGTTACACATTGTTACATCACTGTACATAGCCTTTATATGTGACCCGTGTCAAGAGACTAGGTGTCACGCCCTGGTCTTAGTATTTTGTGTTTTCTTTATTACTTTGGTCAGGCCAGGGTGTGACATGGGTTTATTGTGGTGTGTTTTGTCTTGGGGTTTTGTGAGGTATTAGGTTTGTGGCTTAGTGGGGGTATCTAGCATAGTCTATGGCTGTCTAGAGTGGTTCTCAATCAGAGGCAGGTGCTTATCGTTGTCTCTGATTGGGAACCATATTTAGGCAGCCATATTCGTTGAGTGTTTCGTGGGTGATTGTTCCTGTCTTTGTGTTTGTTGTCACCAGATAGTCTGTTTAGGTTTTCTCACATGTATTGTTTTTGTTAGTTTATTCATGTATAGTTTTCTTCATTAAAAATCATGAATAATAATCACGCTGCATTTTGGTCCGCCTCCACTTCACCTAAAGGAAACCGTAACACCTGGTGTATGTCACACATCACTACTTCACAGGGGAAGCCTCTTATCAAAATATGTTTTTTGGGGGGGGCAGAAATACCTTTTTAATAACAAAACTTGTACGCCATCTGCAAATACAATTGTTAAATAACAAAGTAAAGTTAGTTTAGCCATGGAAAAAAATTAAGGAACCTTCTCGTTTGGCAATGATTGGCTAAGATAATTGACGGGCTGGACATGCTGAGAGATGAGTTCGGATTGGTCTGCCATGTAAGCATGTTTCTGTCTATAACATGAGCTGCTACGTATGTTTGGATAATCCTGTCTACAGTAATGTTTTTAGAAAGATATAAAGAACTGAAATAGTTTTGCTACTGTTCTCAACATTGCTGCCCTGAAGTTAATAGCTCTATCAACAAATCTCAGTGGGAAAACTTTGTGCCAATGAAAATTAATCCCTGATTTGGTTGTCTTCTTGGTGACTGGGGGGCAGCTTTGAGTAGCTTGGATGAATAAGGTGCCCAGAGTAAACTGCCTGCTACTCAGCCATAAAAGCTAGAATATGCATATGTATATTTTGATAGAAAACACTCTGACGAGTCTAAAACTGTTTGAATGATGTCTGTGAGTATAACAGAACTCATATGGCAGGGGAAAACATGAGAAAAATCCAACCAGGAAGTGGAAAATCTGAGGATTGTAGTTTTTCAACTCATTGCCATTCCAATATACAGTGTCTGTGGGGTCAATTGCACTTCCTAAGGCTTCCACTAGATGTCAACAGTCTTTAGAACGTTGTTTCAGGCTTCTACTGTGAAGGAGGGGGGAATGAGAGGGGATTGAGCCAGGTGTCTGGCAGAGTGCCATGGGCTCGTGACGCACGTTCACGTGAAAGTTACCTTGCGTTCCATTGCTTTTCTACAGACAAAGGAATTCTCCGGTTGGAACATTATTGAAGATTTATGATAAAAACATCCTAAAGATTGATTCTATACTTCGTTTGACATGTTTCTACGGACTGTAACAGAACTTTTTGACTTCGTCGTTAATTTGGATTTGTTTACCAAACGCGCTAACAAAAGGAGGTGTTTGGACATAAATGATGAACACATCAAACATTTATTGTGGATCTGGGATTCCTGCGAGTGCATTCTGATGAAGATCATCAAAGGTAAGTGAATATTTATATTTCTGACTAATGTTGACACCACAACATGGCAGATATATTTTTGGCTTGTTTGGGCTCTGAGCGCCGTACTCAGAGTATTGCATGGTATGCTTTTTCTGTAAAAAAAATGTGAAATCTGACACAGCGGTTGCATTAATTAAGGAGAAGTTTATCTAAAATTCCATGCATAACAGTTGTATCTCTTATCAATGTTTATTGTGAGTATTTCTGTAAATTGATGTGGCTCTCTGCAAAATCACTGCATGTTTTGGATATAAATATTCAAAACCTGCATGAGATTTTTGGATATAAATATGCACTTTATAAAACAAATCATACATGTATTGTGTAACATGAAGTCCTATGAGTGTCATCTGATGAAGATCATCAAAGGTTAGTGATTCATTTTATCTATATTTCTGCTTTTTGTGACTCCTCTCTTTGATTGGAAAAATGGCTGTGTTTTTCTGTGACTTGATGGTGACCTAACATTGATCGTTTGTGGTGCTTTCGCTGTAAAGCCTTTTTGAAATCAGACACTGTGGCTGGATTAACAAGAATTATCTTTAAAATGGTGTAAAATACTTGTATGCTTAAGGAATTTTAATTTAGAGATTTTCGTTGTTTTGAATTTGGCGCCCTGCACTTTCACTGGCTATTGGCGTTACCATCCCACAATCCCCAGAGAGGTTAAAAAAACTCTTCCCTTCCCTTCATTCCTCTCCCCTCCCCTCCTCTCCTCTTCTCTCCCCTCCCCTTCCTCTCCTCTCCCTTCCCCTCTTCTCTCCCCTCCCCCCCCTCTCCTCTCCCCTCCCCCTGCCTCTCCTCTCCCCATCTCCCCTCCTCTCCACTCCCTTCCTCTCCTCTCCTCTTCCATCTCCTCTCCTCTCATCTCCCCTCCTCTCCTCTCATCTCCCTTCCTCTCATCTCATCTCCTCTCCCTCCTTCTCATCTCCTCTCATCTCCCCTCATCTCCCCTCCTCTCCCCTCCTCTCCTCTCCGCTCCTCTCCCCTCCAGAATGACATAAAATGTCTTCTAGTTTTTAATTTCCAGATTGAATTTTTTTTTAATATCCATGTTTCATCTGTGTAGTTACCACCCATTACTCCACCGAGAGAAGAACAGAAAGCACAATGGACAGATCAAATTGATTTATAACGCCCATTACTATAACAATAACCTGTGTCCCCTGTTTTATCCACTAACAGCTACATTACTATTACAATAACCTGTTTTATCCACGAACAGCATTAGAGTACAGTACACACAGTACACACACAGTACACACACAGTACACACAGTACACACACAGTACACACAGTACACACACAGTACACACAGTACACATACAGTACACACACAGTACACACAGTACACACACAGTACACACACAGTACACACAGTACACACACAGTACACACAGTACACACACAGTACACACACACACAGTACACACAGTACACACAGTACACACAGTACACACACAGTACACACACAGTACACACACACACACACACACAGTGCACACAGTACACACACAGTACACACAGTACACACAGTACACACAGTACACACACAGTACACACACAGTACACACACAGTACACACAGTACACACACAGTACACACACAGTACACACAGTAGTACACACAGTACACACACAGTACACACACAGTACACACAGTACACACACACAGTACACACACAGTACACACAGTACACACAGAGTACACACACAGTACACATACAGTACACACAGTACACACAGTACACACACAGTACACACAGAGTACACACACAGTACACACACAGTACACACACAGTACACACACACATACACACACAGTACACACATTACACACACACACAGTACACACAGTACACATACAGTACACACACAGTACACACACAGTACACACACAGTACACACACAGTACACACACAGTACACACAGTACACACACAGTACACACAGTACACACACAGTACACACACAGTACACACAGTACACACACAGTACACAGTACACATACAGTACACACACAGTACACACACAGTACACACACAGTACACACAGTACACATACAGTACACACACAGTACACACACAGTACACACACAGTACACACACAGTACACACAGTACACACAGTACACACACAGTACACATACAGTACACACACAGTACACATACAGTACACACACAGTACACACACAGTACACACACAGTACACACACAGTACACATACAGTACACACACAGTACACATACATTACACACATAGTACACACACACAGTACACACACAGTACACACAGTACACACAGTACACACACAGTACACACACAGTACACACATAGTACACACACAGTACACACACAGTACACACACAGTACACATACATACACACACAGTACACATACAGTACACACAGTACACATACAGTACACACACAGTACACACACACACAGTACACACACAGTACACACACACAGTACACACACAGTACACACACAGTACAGTACA
>NW_024609149.1:102500-114214 GCF_018296145.1 Oncorhynchus tshawytscha
TCTGCTGACCTCTATAGCTTCTACCAGCTGCAGCCCACTGGGCTCCATCTCACTCCACTCTAAATCCCTTCCTGAACCAAACCCTTCAGATAAAACAAACTTTTATCTGACTCTCTTCTCCCCCTCCCCTCCTCTCCCTCTTTCTTTCCTCTCCTCTCTCTCTTCTCTTCTCTTCTTCTCTCTCCCTCCAACTCCTCTCCTCTCCTCTCCTCTCCCTCTCCTCTCCTCTCCTCCTCTCCTCTCTCTCTCCTCTCCTCTCCTCTCCTCTCCTCTCCTCTCCTCTCCTCTCTCTCTCTTCTCCCTCCTCTCCTCTCTCTCCTCTCCCCTCACATCTCTCAGCAGCTGTTCTACCCTTTCCCTCTCCCCCTGTATCTCCATCCACTCCTCTCCGATCTCTCCCCCGTATCTCCATCTCTACTCCTCCCCCTCACTCCCTACTCCTCCCCTCCTCTCCCCCCCTCCCCCTCCCCCCTCCTCTCCTCCCCCGCTCCCGCTCCTTCTCCTCCCCCTCGCTCCCTACTCCTTCTCCTCCCCCTCGCTCCCTACTCCTCCCCCCGCCTCGCTCCCTACTCCTTCTCCCCCTCGCTCCCTACTCCTCTCTCCTCCCCCTCACTCTCTACTCCTCTCCTCTCCCCATCAGCTGCTCCTCTCCCCCTCTGCTAAATATGACATAGAGCCATTTTCTCCAGTTAGGACTGTTTCAGGATGAACACACCATCTCTCCATTGTTATGTTACATGACCATGTCTCCCTGGGGAAGAAAAACCAGCGTAGCTTTAACTTACGCTGCTGCATGTGTGTGTGTGTGTGTGTGTGTGTGTGTGTGTGTGTGTGTGTGTGTGTGTGTGTGTGTGTGTGTGTGTGTGTGTGTGTGGAATTATTTAGCGAGAGAGAGACAGAGAGAGACAGAGAGAGAGAGAGAGGGAGAGAGAGACGAGAGAGACAGAGAGAGAGAGAGAGAGACAGAGAGACAGAGAGAGAGAGGGGAGAGAGAGAGAGAGGGAGAGACAGCGAGAGAGAGAAAGAGAGAGAGAGAGACAGAGAGACAGCGAGAGAGAGAAAGAGAGAGACAGAGAGAAAGAGAGAGACAGCGAGAGAGATAGAGAGAAAGAGAGAAAGAGAACAGGTGTTGTGGATTCCTGGAGGGTTGAAGACCTGTGAAGGATCATGGGGGATTGTCACTTCGTCGTGTAAATACCGTTCAAATACCGACAAAAAAATCACTACCACCATCTATAACAAACACCCTAGGCTATATAACTACCACCATCTATAACAAACACCCCTAGGCTATATAACTACCACCATCTATAACAAACACCCCTAGGCTATATAACTACCACCATCTATAACAAACACCCCTAGGCTATATAACTACCACCATCTATAACAAACACCCCTAGGCTATATAACTACCACCATCTATAACAAACACCCCTAGGCTATATAACTACCACCATCTATAACAAACACCCCTAGGCTATATAACTACCACCATCTATACCCCTAGGCTATACAACTACCACCATCTATAACAAACACCCCTAGGCTATAACAAACACCCCAGGCTATATAACTACCACCATCTATAACAAACACCCCTAGGCTATACTAGGCTATACAACTACCACCATCTATAACAAACACCCCTAGGCTATATAACTACCACCATCTATAACAAACACCCCTAGGCTATATAACTACCACCATCTATAACAAACACCCCTAGGCTATATAACTACCACCATCTATAACAAACACCCCTAGGCTATACAGGCACAACTACCACCATCTATAACAAACACCCCTAGGCTATATAACTACCACCATCTATAACAAACACCCCTAGGCTATATAACTACCACCATCTATAACAAACACCCCTAGGCTATATAACTACCACCATCTATAACAAACACCCCTAGGCTATAGGCTGTACACACCCCTAGGTTATACAGGCACAACTACCACCATCTATAACAAACACCCCTAGGCTATATAACTACCACCATCTATAACAAACACCCCTAGGCTATATAACTACCACCATCTATAACAAACACCCCTAGGCTATATAACTACCACCATCTATAACAAACACCCCTAGGCTATACAACTACCACCATCTATAACAAACACCCCTAGGCTATATAACTACCACCATCTATAACAAACACCCCTAGGTTATACAGGCACAACTACCACCATCTATAACAAACACCCCTAGGCTATATAACTACCACCATCTATAACAAACACCCCTAGGTTATACAGGCACAACTACCACCATCTATAACAAACACCCCTAGGCTATATAACTACCACCATCTATAACAAACACCCCTAGGCTATACAGGCACAACTACCACCATCTATAACAAACACCCCTAGGCTATACAGACACAACTACCACCATCTATAACAAACACCCCTAGGCTATATAACTACCACCATCTATAACAAACACCCCTAGGCTATACAACTACCACCATCTATAACAAACACCCCTAGGCTATATAACTACCACCATCTATAACAAACACCCCTAGGCTATACAACTACCACCATCTATAACAAACACCCCTAGGCTATATAACTACCACCATCTATAACAAACACCCCTAGGCTATATATAAACCACCATCTATAACAAACACCCCTAGGCTATATAACTACCACCATCTATAACAAACACCCCTAGGCTATATAACTACCACCATCTATAACAAACACCCCTAGGCTATACAGGCACAACTACCACCATCTATAACAAACACCCCTAGGCTATATAACTACCACCATCTATAACAAACACCCCCCTAGGCTATATAACTACCACCATCTATAACAAACACCCCTAGGCTATACAACTACCACCTATAACAAACATCTATAACAAACACCCCTAGGCTATATAACTACCACCATCTATAACAAACACCCCTAGGCTATACAACTACCACCATCTATAACAAACACCCCTAGGCTATATAACTACCACCATCTATAACAAACACCCCTAGGCTATACAACTACCACCATCTATAACAAACACCCCTAGGCTATACAACTACCACCATCTATAACAAACACCCCTAGGCTATATAACTACCACCATCTATAACAAACACCCCTAGGCTATACAGGCACAACTACCACCATCTATAACAAACACCCCTAGGCTATACAGGCACAACTACCACCATCTATAACAAACACCCCTAGGCTATACAGGCACAACTACCACCATCTATAACAAACACCCCTAGGCTATACAGGCACAACTACCACCATCTATAACAAACACCCCTAGGCTACTACCACCATCTATAACAAAACTACCACCATCTATAACAAAACACCCCTAGGCTATATAACTACCACCATCTATAACAAACACCCCTAGGCTATATAACTACCACCATCTATAACAAACACCCCTAGGCTATATAACTACCACCATCTATAACAAACACCCCTAGGCTATATAACTACCACCATCTATAACAAACACCCCTAGGCTATACAACTACCACCATCTATAACAAACACCCCTAGGCTATATAACTACCACCATCTATAACAAACACCCCTAGGCTATATAATCTACCACCATCTATAATCTATAACAAACACCCCTAGGCTATATAACTACCACCATCTATAACAAACACCCCTAGGCTATACAGGCACAACTACCACCATCTATAACAAACACCCCTAGGCTATATAACTACCACCATCTATAACAAACACCCCTAGGCTATATAACTACCACCATCTATAACAAACACCCTAGGCTAGGCTATACAGGCACAACTACCACCATCTATAACAAACACCCCTAGGCTATATAACTACCACCATCTATAACAAACACCCCTAGGCTATACAACTACCACCATCTATAACAAACACCCCTAGGCTATATAACTACCACCATCTATAACAAACACCCCTAGGCTATATAACTACCACCATCTATAACAAACACCCCTAGGCTATATAACTACCACCATCTATAACAAACACCCCTAGGCTATATAACTACCACCATCTATAACAAACACCCCTAGGCTATATAACTACCACCATCTATAACAAACACCCCTAGGCTATACAGGCACAACTACCACCATCTATAACAAACACCCCTAGGCTATACAGGCACAACTACCACCATCTATAACAAACACCCCCCCTACAGGCTATATAACTACCACCATCTATAACAAACACCCCTAGGCTATATAACTACCACCATCTATAACAAACACCCCTAGGCTATATAACTACCACCATCTATAACAAACACCCCTAGGCTATATAACTACCACCATCTATAACAAACACCCCTAGGCTATATAACTACCACCATCTATAACAAACACCATCCCTAGGCTATATAACTACCACCATCTATAACAAACACCCCTAGGCTATATAACTACCACCATCTATAACAAACACCCCTAGGCTATATAACTACCACCATCTATAACAAACACCCCTAGGCTATATAACTACCACCATCTATAACAAACACCCCTAGGCTATATAACTACCACCATCTATAACAAACACCCCTAGGCTATACAGGCACAACTACCACCATCTATAACAAACACCCCTAGGCTATATAACTACCACCATCTATAACAAACACCCCTAGGCTATATAACTACCACCATCTATAACAAACACCCCTAGGCTATATAACTACCACCATCTATAACAAACACCCCTAGGCTATACAACTACCACCATCTATAACAAACACCCCTAGGCTATATAACTACCACCATCTATAACAAACACCCCTAGGCTATACAACTACCACCATCTATAACAAACACCCCTAGGCTATATAACTACCACCATCTATAACAAACACCCCTAGGCTATATAACTACCACCATCTATAACAAACACCCCTAGGCTATATAACTACCACCATCTATAACAAACACCCCTAGGCTATACAGGCACAACTACCACCATCTATAACAAACACCCCTAGGCTATATAACTACCACCATCTATAACAAACACCCCTAGGCTATATAACTACCACCATCTATAACAAACACCCCTAGGCTATACAGGCACAACTACCACCATCTATAACAAACACCCCTAGGCTATATAACTACCACCATCTATAACAAACACCCCTAGGCTATATAACTACCACCATCTATAACAAACACCCCTAGGCTATATAACTACCACCATCTATAACAAACACCCCTAGGCTATATAACTACCACCATCTATAACAAACACCCCTAGGCTATATAACTACCACCATCTATAACAAACACCCCTAGGCTATATAACTACCACCATCTATAACAAACACCCCTAGGCTATATAACTACCACCATCTATAACAAACACCCCTAGGCTATACCACCATCTATAACAAACCCCTAGGCTATATAACTACCACCATCTATAACAAACACCCCTAGGCTATATAACTACCACCATCTATAACAAACACCCCTAGGCTATATAACTACCACCATCTATAACAAACACCCCTAGGCTATATAACTACCACCATCTATAACAAACACCCCTAGGCTATACAACTACCACCATCTATAACAAACACCCCTAGGCTATATAACTACCACCATCTATAACAAACACCCCTAGGCTATATAACTACCACCATCTATAACAAACACCCCTAGGCTATACAGGCACAACTACCACAATCTTCAACAATCATTTTTCTTTCAATACCTTTGATTAATATTTACAGACAAATATTAAAATGTTGAGTTTGTCCGAACAACTTGTTTTACTTATGAGTCTTAAAGTATTTGCCAAACAGCAAATGGCAACGTGACAATATATGAGCAGTGGTCTGTATGCTTAGTCCTGTACTTCCTGTTCACCCACGACTGCGTGGCCGCGCATGACTCCACACCATCAAGTTCGCTGATGATAAGACGATGGTAAGGCCTGATCTCTGACGGTGACGAGGCCGGCCAATAGGAAGCAGGTCAGAGCCCTGGCAGTGTGGCCCCAGGACAACAACCTCTCCCTCAACGTCAACAAGAAGCTGATGGTGGAGCTACAGGAAACAGGGGCAGGTCCACATCCATGGGCCCCAGTGGACGGAGTCAAGAGCTTCCTGTTCCTCTGTGTCCACATCCCTGAGGATTTACAGACCTGTCATTACACCCAAACCTGTATAGACCTGCCATTACACCCTAACTACAGACCTGCCATTCCACCCTAACTACAGACCTGCCATTACACTGTAACTACAGACCTGCCATTACACCCTAACTACAGACCTGCCATTACACCCTAACTACAGACCTGCCATTACACCCTAACTACAGACCTGCCATTACACCCTAACGACAGACCTGCCATTACACCCTAACCTGTATAGACCTGCCATTACACCCTAAATACAGACCTGCCATTACACCCTAACTACAGACCTGCCATTACACCCTAACGACAGACCTGCCATTACACCCTAACCTGTATAGACCTGCCATTACACCCAAACCTGTATAGACCTGCCATTACACCCTAACTACAGACCTGCCATTACACCCTAACGACAGACCTGCCATTACACCCTAACTACAGACCTGCCATTACACCCTAACTACAGACCTGCCATTACACCCTAACTACAGACCTGCCATTACACCCTAACTACAGACCTGCCATTACACCCTAACTACAGACCTGCCATTACACCCTAACGACAGACCTGCCATTACACCCAAACCTGTATAGACCTGCCATTACACCCTAACTACAGACCTGCCATTACACCCTAACTACAGACCTGCCATTACACCCTAACTACAGACCTGCCATTACACCCTAACTACAGACCTGCCATTACACCCTAACGACAGACCTGCCATTACACCCTAACCTGTATAGACCTGCCATTACACCCAAACCTGTATAGACCTGCCATTACACCCTAACTACAGACCTGCCCATTAACGACAGACCCTAACGACAGACCTGCCATTACACCCTAACTACAGACCTGCCATTACACCCTAACGACAGACCTGCCATTACACCCTAACCTGTATAGACCTGCCATTACACCCAAACCTGTATAGACCTGCCATTACACCCTAACTACAGACCTGCCATTACACCCTAACCTGTATAGACCTGCCATTACACCGTAACTAACCTGTAGAGTAGAGTAGAGTGTTTTATTGTCTATATTATTACAGTGTTTATATTATCTATATTATTACAGTGTTTATGTTATCTAGATTATTACAGTGTTTATATTGTCTATATTATTACAGTGTTTTATTGTCTATATTATTACAGTGTTTTATTGTCTATATTATTACAGTGTATATATTATCTATATTATTACAGTGTTTATATTATAGATTATTACAGTGTTTATTATCTATATTACTAAAGAGCTGCAATGATTTCAATGTACTGTTTTCCACCTGCTGTATCCTGTGCTGGTGACAAATAAACAATAAAAGTTGAAGCGTTCCTCAGCACATCATTGTAGTTGTCAGGGATTTCCTCCTCTTCTTCCGAAGAGGAGAGGCGAAAAGGATCAGAGGACCAATATGCGGCGTGGTAAGTGTCCATGGTTCTTTTAATACATAAATGTGCACATGAACAACTGACTACAAAAACAAGAAACGTGTGAAACCCAAAACAGCCCTATCTGGTGCAAAACACAGAGACAGGAACAATCACCCACAAACACACAGTGACACCCAGGCTACCTAAGTATGATTCTCAATCAGAGACAACTAATGACACCTGCCTCTGATTGAGAACCATACTAGGCGCAAACATAGAAATACCCAAATCATAGAAAAACAAACATAGACTGCCCACCCCAACTCACGCCCTGACCATACTAAATAAATACAAAACAAAGGAAATAAAGGTCAGAACGTGACAGTAGTAGAGTCAACTGTCATAACATTAGTGTGTGACCTATTTGTTGAGTAGGCATGGCCAGGTGTAAATGGACCCGTATGGATTAAAACCATGTTGAAACTGTAGGTGTGGTGGTGGAGCCCTCCCTTCAGAGGTTTATTTAGGACTAACAACATGGACCCCAACCCAGAATCCTCCAGCAGACACACCTGAGGAGGACTGTATAAAAAGCCCAGGACTGACCAGACAGAATCACACATCAAGACTCTCCAAAGCATCTCCAGGACCAAGAAGCCATCTAGAGTATCTCCACTGTCAGATCCAAGGAGCCATCCAGAGTCTCTCCTCTCCACACACTGAAGATGGAGCAAAGCCCCTCTCTCACCCTGCTGCTGCTGCTGCTGCTGGGCCTCTCTCAGGCCAACCCTCTCATGGAGGATGGAAGTGGACCAGAGATCCTACCAGACAACCCTGAGGCTGTCGACATCACTGAGAGAATTCTGACCACTAATAATGGCTCCAGTCAGTTCCTGTTGGAGGGGGACATGGTGGCACCAACAACCAGAAACGCCATGATTTGCTATAGGTACAACCAACACACACTGAAAACAATATTGAGCGAATTCTACTTTTAAAACTATCTGCATCTGCAGTATTTTTATGTTTAATATACTTCACTTTTAGTGTTTCAGAAAGTTGCATGATCACAAAATATACAACTTCACTTCGTTCAAACCTGCATACAAACATTGTGTAGAAAGTAGCATTATAAAGTCAAAAGAATGTGGAATTACCCACAATCCTCTAAAAACAGAGACAGGTGTAAAAAAGTTGTTGCTAGAACTTAAAGTTTGTAAATTGGGGGAAAATTTCCCTTGGAGTTGTTTTTACGTGCATCTTATGTTGATATATTTACATATTTAAATTTCAGGATGGTTAAACGAGTGAAGTAGAGTAAGGGACTAATTATATTGAAGTAAAGATAACAAATATATTTTTTTAGGTCAAAATAATTGTATTTTCTAATATAATTGACTAACTAGCTGAATGTTATTTTACAGTGCAGGGTGCTTCTGGAAAAAAGGCTCCGACGGACTGGTTGAAGTGCCCTACACAGTGAGCAGTAGCTTCAGTTCCTCTGACAAGCAGGGCATTGAAAACGCCCTCCTGGCCTTCACTTCCAAGACCTGCATTCGCTTCGTGCCTTGGCAGAATCAGGTTGACTTCATCAGCTACGAGCCCAGAGACGGGTGCTGGTCCCCTCTTGGGAGAGTGGGAGGCCAACAGACGGTCTCTCTCCAAATGGATGGCTGCGTTTACTTCGGCATCATTCAGCACGAGACTCTCCACGCTCTGGGCTTCCAACACGAACAAACCAGGAGCGACCGTGACGAGTACGTCACCATCAACTGGAGTAACATCGACTCTAACAATGCCTACAACTTTGATAGATCAAACACCAACAACCTGAACACTCCCTATGACTACAGCTCTGTCATGCACTATGGAAAAACAGCCTTCTCTGTCAACGGGATGGACACCATCACCCCCATCCCCAACCCCAATGTGCCCATCGGCCAGAGACAGGGGTTGTCCACCACGGACATCCTGAGGATCAACAGACTCTACGGCTGCTGAGATGAAGGCATCAAGTCACAGGAGAAAAGTCTGGAAAAGACCAGATGAAGGAAGTCAAGTCTGACATATATAATGTTATCTTATTGATTTAAAATCATTGTTGAGTTGTAACTTTTTAAAAATGACCATTGCTGTAGTTGTGTAGTTCTCAAATTATTTTAATCATATGACTTAATTAATTATCTAAAATAAACAAGATTGAAAGCAGATGCTATTGTTTAATTCTAGTGTTTTCTAGTGTGTGTGTTTGTCTGTGTGTGAGTGTGTGAGTGAGTGAGTGAGTGAGTGAGTGAGTGAGTGAGTGAGTGAGTGAGTGAGTGAGTGATAGTTAACAGACTTGGCACAAGTCCTCCATGTCTGTCCTGATCCAAGACATTCTTCCTCCAATCAGCACTAGAGTTACATCACTTCTGTCACAACTACAATGACATCATTTCTCTCACCTAAACACAATAAGACACTAGGAATATTCACAACTACAATGGCATGAAAGATAATAATTATTTTTGGAAGAGAATGAAGGAGGCTGACAGAGGACAACATAAATATCTGCACTGGCAATCTGACAACAAAGCAGAAATAAAAATCAACCACACGGTATTTTCTTGTTAATATTTATACTGTAGATGTAACTGGTCTGGTCTGCTAAAATTATCACATAACAAGATAGACTAACAAACCAAAACGTTCTGCAGACATGCTGACATCTCTCTCTATTTATCTTGGATCTTGGAGGGCACTACGGTGTTGAACGCTGAGCTGTAGTCAATGAACAGCATTCTTACGTATGTGTTCCTTTTGTCCAGGTGGGAAAGGGCAGTGTGGAGTGCAATAGAGATTGCATCATCTGGGGATCTGTTGGGGCGGTATGCAAATTGGACTGGGTCTAGGGTGTCTGGGATGATTGTGTTAATGGGTGTCATGCCCAGACATTCAAAGAATTTCATAGCTACAGATGTGAGTGCTATGGGGCGATGATAATTTAAATAGGTTACCTTGGTGTTCTTGTGCACAGAGACTATGGTGGTCTGCTTGAAACATGTAGGTATTACAGACTGGGTCAGGGAGAGGTTGAAAATGTCAGTGAATACACTTGTCAGCGCATGCTCGGAGAACACGTCCTGGTAATCCATCTGGCCCTGCGGGCTTGTGAACGTTCAACTGTTTAAAAAGGTCACATCGGCTACGGAAAGCATGATCACAAAGTCATCCAGAACAGCTGGTGCTCTCACGCATGGTTCAGTGTTGCTCGGCTCAGAGCAAGCGTAGCATGCATTTAGCACATCTGGTAGGCTTGTGTCACTGGGCAGCTCGTGGCTGGGTTCCCCTTTGTAATCCTTAATCATTTGGAAGCCTTGTATTCGCTCGCAAGTTGATTTTGTTCACCCACACCAGACGCAATCAGGAGGAACAATTATATTAATTTGGGGACAGGTCAAAAAGCATTGAACATTTATGGCAATTTAGTTAGCTCGATTGCTGTTGCTAGCTCATGGGATAAAGCACAAGGTCCTCTACTCCGACAATAAATTCACAGATAAAACGGTCAAGGAAATGAGTTTCTCGTCATCTCTCCTCCTTCCTTCAGGCTTCTTCTCCTCTGGACTTTATATGGCGGTTGGCAACCACCTTTACTACAACCGACTGAAGTGTCACATATAAAACAACAGATTAAAACAGTGAACTATGTTTGTACTGAATGAACTAACGATAAAACAGTACATCATATAATATCTCTACACAAAGCAAAATGTTCAATACCACCATACAACAATATCACAATGTATGTGAATGCATGTCTCTGTACCTTGCTGTGTGTCTCTTCACCGTCCCTGTTGTTCCATAAGGTGTATTTTTACCTGCTTTTTAAATCTGATTCTACTGCTTGCATTAGTTACCTGATGTGGAATAGAGTTTCATGTAGTCATGGCTCTATGTAGTACTGTGCGCCTCCCATAATCTTTTCTGGACTTGGGGACTGTGAAGAGACCTCTGGAGCATGTCTTGTGGGGTACGCATTGTTGTCCGAGATGTGTGCTACTATTTTAAAAACAGACAGCACGGTACATTCAGCTTGTCAATAAAAACTAGTGTCCCGGTCCTAGAAATCGTCAGCCTTTAGCTCAGTGCGGATGTTGTCTGTAATCAATGGC